>NW_006799479.1:1270870-1335732 GCF_000442215.2 Lipotes vexillifer
ATTTTTTTTTTTTTTGGCCATGTTGTGCAGCTTGTGGGATCTTAGTTCCCCGACCAGGGATTGAACCTGCACCCTTGGCAGTGAAAGCGTGGAATCCTAACTACTGGACCGCAAGGGAATTCCCAAAAATATTATATTTTAAAGCCACATTTTAATAGAATTTCAGTTCTTAAAAATGTATGTCCTTTTCAGAATGCATTTATGTTCTTTATTCTAAATGAATAGCTTTTGAGTTTCTTTTTTTTTTCAGACAAATATTTGTTTTAATTTCTATAACAAATAGCTTATAGGTAACACTTAGAAGTAACTATTTGCCTTTTAACTAGTTTTGCCATTTCTACTCCTTTCCCCTCTCCTTTCCAGACAGTTCTAATATTTAGTATATATTTTTGACAATATTTTTTATAGTAAAATTTAAGTGCTAGAAATTCTTAAGTAATGGACACTTGCTCCTCCACTTTTGGTGCTTTTTTCCACTTTGTTCTAACCAATTATTGTTGGAGTGGGGAGTAATGCCACATTTATACCTTAGACAGTCATTGATAAAAGCATTGTGTGCAAGCTATATATACAGAATATTGCGTTAAACTCTATTAGTGATTATGTACTTTTTTAATATATAAAATCAAAATAAGAATATATAGATATAAAATACATGAATGTGTTAAACTTCCAGAAACCTTTGCCATATAAAATATTAGAATTCAGCAAATCTAGCAATAAATCAAAACTATTTCTTATATGCTTCAAGGAAAGCAGGCATTAAAAGTTTGCATTTAATAATGTAGGAAAGGTTTGATTTCATTTTAGTTACAGAGCCTACTGACTTAGGGAAATAAACTTAGAAAGCCATCTGATGTCCTGTGGCAGCCTTCATGTCTTCCTGTTTCATTAGATAGCTGTGGGAACAGTATAGTGGGAACACTGATGAGTTCAGCTGTATCAGTATATAACAAAGGGTCAATTAGAATAAACATAAACTAAGAAAAACCTTATTAAAATATAATAACTGATATTCATAATGATGAAGTAAAGTGCTCAGTGGAACGTTAAATTAGATTCATTACAGTCTCTACTAAGATGGGGAATGTATAATGTATAGTTTAGAAAGAATTCTATTGGAAATAGTAGAAACTGCTTAGAGAATTTTATTACCTGAAAAAATATACTTATATGACATGCCGCATTATCTAATCATGCCAGGAAAATGAGTCTTTACTATGATAATATATATATGATAATATATGTATATGATTTTATATATATATATAAAAACATCAGTTATAGCCAAATGTATATACAGGTATTAAATATATATAGGTATTAAATAGACTGGAAGCAAGAGTAGACAAAAGAGTAGACAATTTTAAGCAGTGCTCTGAAAGAGAAATTGACCATGATCTGCTTAGTTAGATAGAGATTTGGGTAGAGGTGTGATTAACCTTTGCTATGGTTCTGGGTTGGAGCATCAGTGGTAAATTTTTTCAGTCATTTCTTCTGTTTGTTACAGCTTCTATTAGCTTGTTTGCCTTCTGCAGGATCACAAGACAGTGTTTTACCTAATGTTTTGCCACAATATTTATGACAGTCACTACCTATTAAGCCCATTTGTCATTCTATTAATAGCCATTGCCACATGCCATACTATTGTGTGTAGTATCACATTTTATATATCATATTTGGTATTGGTTATGATATAATTTTGGCTGATTATAACAGTAGCTTAAACAAGACAGGAGTTTATTTTTCTCTCATGGAAAAATCTGAGTTTATATGGTTTCTTTGTTCTGTGAGTTAATCTCAGACCTATTCTTTTTTTTTTTTTTGGTCTTATTTCTCTACCATTTCTAGGATCTGGCCCTCATTCACATGGTGTACGATGTTTTATTACCTGTTTAGCGTTCCAACCATTAGGAATGATAATTCCTAATAGTAATTAGGAAAGAGAGGACATGCCTGTTCTGTTTGAGTACCCAGTCAGAAGTTGCATACATCACTGCTCAAATCCCATTGGTTAGAACTTAGGTGTAACTAATTTAGCTAGCTATAAAGATATCTAGAAGTCTTTAATCTAGGAAGTCATGTGTCCAGCCAAAAATTGGTAGGGAGCTTCTTTTACAGCAAAGAACAGGAGATAGATTATTGATTGAGTAGACAATTAGTATTCTCTAATGTCTCATTGTTAGATACATACCTGATGCTTCAGTTACCACATAAACACTAGTAACTGTCACCCAATACACACCTTCAACTCTGACCTGTCTCTTAATCACCAGATCTATAGTATTTTGCCTACCTCCACTTGGATAAACATAGGTATCTAAGATTTAGTATGTTTAAATCTGATCAGTTTTTTCATTCTTCTTATTTTCTCTGTCTTGAGTGGTAACACCATTATCTACTACCATTACCCAAACCAGCAATCTGAAATTTGTCCTTGGACTTCTTAGCTTTCCTTAACCTCTGTGTCTAATCGATTACAAAATCCTAAAGATCTCATGAATCTATTTCTCTTCTTCCATTTTGAAATAGATTATCATTTCTCATTTGGATTACTGAGATAGCTTCCTAACTTACTGTTACCAGAATGACCTCTCTGAAATAGATTGAACTATGTAAAGCCTCAATAACTAAAATGTATAGAATATTTACTATGTGTCAGGCACTATTTTAAGTATTTTATGTTAACAAGCCAGTTTTATCCTTAGACCGACCCTCTGAGGTTATGTAGTTGACTAAACTGAGACAAAAGAGGTTAAACAATTTGTCCAAAGTCAGCTAGTAATTGGCAAAGCCAGGATTTGGTCAGTCTGGCTCCAACGTTTGTGTTCTAAAACATTATATTGCTCAAAATATTTGTCCATTGCTTTCTGAGTAAAATACAATCTACTTAGTGCACAAAACCCTTTCAAACTACTTTTTCTCTTCTGTGTCTTGCCCTCTTACCTTGTATCTTGCTATTTTTCCTTCATGTATGCTACACATGAAGGGAAAAATAGCACCACACTTGTAGTTTCCCAGTACAGCATGTTTTTCTCACCATTGTACTTTCCTCAGTGTCCTTCATTTGGTTATTTTGTTCTCTTTCTTTTAGACTTCTCCGCCAGGAACCACCATTGCTGGCACATCTTTTTGGCTACCCCAGCCTGGGTCAGAGAACCCTCTTCTCAGTGCTTTTATGCCATCCTCTTGATCCCTCTATCATAGCACACCCATCCTGGATTATAATTATCTATTTCCTGTGTGTCTCTTTGTAAACTTCTCAAGGGCAGAACGTCATCTTTCATATTGCCTGATGCTCAAAAACTGTTAGTTTCCCTTCTTCCCCTATTCTTCTGATGCTACTCAGAGATCATCAATGATTTCTCACCAACAAAATCTGTGGCCTTTTTTTCAGGCTTCTTTCCCTTTAAAGTCTTTGTTATGATATTGAAACAGCCTTTTCACTTCCATGATACTTGTCTTGCATCTTGTCATGATACTTGATACTTGTCTTGTATCTTGTCATGATACTTGATGCTCTGGTATTTTCTTTTCCCTTATTGATTAATATCTGGCTCCCTTCTGTCCTCTCCACCCTCCCCCCTGGCAAATCTGTGTAGTTTTTAGTCATCAGTCCTCTGTTTTATTACTTTTCATTTAGTTAGTCAGAGAATTCTTAAACCGTTATCTCTAAATACGATTTCTCTCCTTTTCTTTTTGTAACTGCCCTCTAGGAACTTCCCAGTATGAAATAGTTACTATTATTTACTGAATCCTTTATACTGTGCTAGGCACTAAGATTTTCCATACACTATCTCCTTGAATTCTTAACTATGAGTTGGGTGGTCATATTCCCATTTTGCAGGTGAGTTAAATTGACAATAATATAAATAACATGCCCCAATTCACACAACTATCAGGTAGTGGAGCTGGGTGGGATTCCAGTTCATTTTTGTGTCTTCAAAATTCTTGATTTTTACAACTCTAATATGCTGCCTATTAACATCTTAAACTCATTATATCCAAAACTATACTTCTCTGAATGGAACCCTCTCCCAGTGTTACTGTTCATTTTGTTATTTATGTGTCTTTCACTTATTGCCCTTTTGCTCTACACTTTTTGTTGTTGGATTTTCCTTAGCAATTTTCGATTTCTACTGCCACTCCCTTAGTTCTTTATTGCCAATTCATCCTATTGTGATCCAACCTCTTAGTTAACAAAGATGAGGTGTAAGTTTTAAATCTGATATGACCTTTACCACTGTTGTTGATCTCCCTTTTGAACTTTCCTCCCTAGTTCAAATCAATCTAGTGTTTTCACTGTTAATTCTCTGTCCAAAATATTCTTTTTATTTTCTTTTCATTTAAATTTGAGCCTCAATCCCCTAGTCTTGATTTATTGTCTATAGAAAACTGCTCTCTCTTCTGAACCCCTGTATTACTCAGTTTTTTGTAAGCTCATTTTATCTTTAATCATTTAATACTTTGTATTCCTGATTATTCATGTTTGTATGTGTTTTTTCTTTCCAACTTTGAATTGTAAACTCTGTGAAGTCAGTATTAGTTTTTATACTTCTCTGTAGTTCCCACGTTCAGCATCTAGCATAATGCCAGGGACATTTTAGATGATTAAAACATCGAATGGGGCTTCCCTGGTGGCGCAGTGGTTAAGAATCCGCCTGACAATGCAGGGGACACAGGCCATGCTCCACAACAAGAAAAGCCAC
The DNA here is from genome assembly GCF_000442215.2 of Lipotes vexillifer. NCBI lineage: Eukaryota > Metazoa > Chordata > Mammalia > Artiodactyla > Lipotidae > Lipotes > Lipotes vexillifer. The sequence continues at coordinate 1,275,580 of NW_006799479.1, forward strand.
CGCAGTGAGAGCCCGCGCACCGCAACGAAGAGTAGCCCCTGCTCACTGCAACTAGAGAAAGCCTATGCACAGCAATGAAGACCCAACACAGCCAAAAATAAATAAATTAAAAACAAAACAAAAACAAACAAAAATAGACATTGAATGAATGGATTTTACTGCTTTGACACTTTTCTTTTTTATTTGAGATTTAAAAAATTATAATAGGGCTTCCCTGGTGGCGCAGTGCTTGAGAGTCCGCCTGCCGATGCAGGAGACGCGGGTTCGTGCCCCGTTTCGGGAAGATCCCGCATGCCGCGGAGCGGCTGGGCCCGTGAGCCATGGCCGCTGAGCCTGCGCGTCCGGAGCCTGTGCTCCGCAAATGGGAGAGGCCACAACAGTGAGAGGCCCGCATAACGCAAGGAAAAAAAAAAAAAAAAAAAAAATTATAATACATATTATTGGAGCTTAAATCACCATGGAAGTATCTCAGAATAACCTCTTAAAGCATTATATTGAAGAGATTAAGTAGATTATAGTTTACTGTATGTTTCAATTTTATATTTTAAAAAATATAATTTTCTTTTCTCCCTCCCTCTTCGTCTCTGTCTCTATATCTCTCTCTTTCTCTCTCTCTCTTCCCCTCTCTGTTTGTTATTTTTTGGCAGCCAATTCGAAGACAGTCCCTTACCCCTCCTCCTCAGAACACTATTACATGGGAAGAATATATATCTTCTGAAAATGGAAAGTAAGTGTTGTTTTGTTTGTTTATATATTCTTTGGTTTTTAGAAAAATTTGTAAAAACATGAATATTTAGGCGTAAAACTTTTTTTACAGAGAATTATTAGTATAGTTTCATCTGAAGCAGTTCTTTTTCCTTTTAAAAATATGGATGAAGGGGCTTCCCTGGTGGCGCAGTGGTTGAGAGTCCGCCTGCCGATGCAGGGGACACGGGTTTGTGCCCCGGTCCGGGAAGATCCCACATGCTGCGGAGCAGCTGGGCCCGTGAGCCATGGCCGCTGAGCCTGTGCGTCCGGAGCCTGTGCTCTGCAACAGGAGAGGCCACAACAGTGAGAGGCCTGCGTACCGCAAAAAAATATATATATATGGATGAAGCATGATGAGGGAGAAGCATCCCCAGTTACATTCTCTTTTTGAATAAGTTGTAGAGCCTTCTTTTTACATCCCTCTTGCCAATTTATATATACCAAAAAACCTATAAGACATTGTTCTAAGGAAATATGAGGACTTGCCCACTGCAGTTGCTTATTTGAGTTTTTGCACTGTATGATGAACTTTATATTCTGTTATTATCCAGAGTCTTTTGCAAGGTATATAAGGCTACTCATTGTTTATCTACTTTTTGCCTTTCCAAGCTCATCTCCTGTCATCTCTTTGTTTCAGCCTGTGCCAGACTACTTCTTACTATCCTTACCCAAGATGTTTGCTTAATGTTATATTGCTAATACTTAGTAGAGTACCTAGTACATAGTTTTTATATCCAGTAAATACTTATTGAATAAAAGAATGATGAATGAATGGTTTATTTTGAATGAATAAATAAATAATTTTTTTCTGGCTGACCATGTCAAAGAAAATACAGTCCTTTGTAGAAAATATTCTTTTGGTGGAGAATAAAATATTACCTACCCTCATGCTTAGTAAGAAGTTGTCTTTTTGTTATTTTTATGTTGAAAGGTTTATTGTTATACTTTTTCTAACTTTTCTAAAATGTTTCCATCTTATAATATTCTACAAGTAATGTACAATTCTGTATTCTTTATATCACTTCTTATTGATCAGTGCTGAGAACCATAGACAGTAAGAGATTGAATTGAATACGTGATTTAAAAGATATAAAATATTTTTAAAGGTGGTTTTTTTCTATGGATTTGCTTTGTTATTAAAAATAGTGATTATTAAAATTCAATATGAAATTTTCTGGGTTTTGATCATATTCTTCTGAACTTTTATGCTTTGCTATTTTCTTTTTCTTGTTACCCTTGTCTCATTTATTATACATGTTTCATTCCCTTTTAGCATAATTTTATTTCTATCAGAGTAAGAAAAGTTGAAATACTAATGAATGTCATTGGAAGATGACAGATTCTTCTTGGGAAGATGACAGCATGTGGAAAAAATTTCCTAATATTTTCTTTCTTTCTTTCTTTTTTCCTTTTTCATTTTAGAGCTCCTCATCTGGGTAGAGAACTGGTGTGCAAAGAGAGTAAGAAAACGTTTAAAGCCACAATAGCCATGAGCCAGGAATTTCCCTTGGGAATTGAGTCGTAAGTTTGTTATTAACTGCGCAAGTTTATGAAAGAAGCTATTAAACTCTAAAGGCTATAATAATGTTGGCATCTGAGTGGTGCATTTGAGGCCTTTGAAATGTAAAAGCAAACAGCCATTGCTTTGACAGTGTGTCGTGCTCCCTTCTAGAAATTTTCCAACTCACAAAATATTAACGTTTTAATTATTTTAACCAGATAAATTTTTGAATAATTATTTTTTTAATTACAAAAGTAATACATGAATACATGCTTATTGTAAAAGTAACAGTTTGGAAGTTTATAGAATAAAAATGGCAGTTTTCTTTCACCTCAGGTAAATAACTGCTGTATTTTTGTCTAGATTTTTTCTGTGTTTCTTTAGAATTTTTTATAAAAAAGGGGGAACAGTCTACATTTTGTTCTGTTAGTTCCTTTTTTTCTTTTAAAAGTGAGTTATCTTGGAGTTATTACAATAAGTACATTATTATCTATCTTTTTCTCTTTCCTTGGTATATTGTAGTATTGATGTACTGCCATTTATTTTATCATCCCCTACTGATAAACATTTTAATTATTTGTAGTTTGTCACCCTTATAAACAGTACTCCTGGAGTACTTGAATATATCCTTCCAAACCTGTATTCATCAGATGCTCATTAAAAAAAATTGATTTGGAGAGATGGATGGAAGGGGAGGAGCCGATTCTGACAGAACTGTACCTTTAGGCTTCTCACTAAAGTAGGGGATGAATTGAAGTCCTAGGCTTTCCTTTGTAGATCCTTCCACTTTCAGTCTGGCCTAATACATTAAAAAAAAAATATTCTCACAGAAGAGAGCAGGACCCTTCTTTTCTACAAATTCTGTGCACATCTCATACTCCTCAATAGCCAAGCTTTGGAAGAGTAGATAGAATTTGGTATACAGTCCTCAAGTTATTGATCAAAGAGGGAAATAAATAAACAGTTCTCAGAAGATGCGGGAAGGGAATTAGCCATACATACAAATCTGCATAATTTATCATATCTTGGACCCAAATGACTCCAGGATGCACCAGATATATACTCTAATGAAGAAGAATAATGTGGCAAATTATAATCCGCTCTCAATTTTATGAGTTATCCCAATTTCAGAGATGTTAATATGTGAAAAAAATGGGTATTTTAGCATTTATAAAATGTGGAATTATAGCCATTCCCCCTGCAAAAAGTAAAATAAGGAATATAGATAGCATGTAAAAGCCAGAAAAAGAACTCATTCTAGAATAAAATATAAGTCAAAGAACAGAAGAAAATTTCTTGTAAATACTATAGGAAAACATAAAAAGAACATGAAATTGGTAAACTAGATCACTCTAAGATGAGATGATAAGACAACAGAATGAAATGAAAAGGAGATTGTAAAGCTAAGGAAATAAATTAAGCACTAAATAGCACTATTGCAAAACAAATACAGTAGAAACAACAATGAACAGGATAGATGTGACCAAAAATTAAATTTTTATAGCTTATAGTGAATCCAGTGAAAGAAGAGGTTAAAGAAATTTGAGAAGTAATGTTTATGGAGGAGAGTGGTTCAATATGCGGATCATTGCTGTTCCACTTAAATAGAAAGCCTCCAAAATGTAAACAAAATAGTATTCAAAATATGATAGAAGAAAATTTCTCTGTATGGAAGAACTAAATCTGTAGCCTAACATTAGGCTCCAAGAAAAATTGATAGAGAAGGAGTAGTAACAATGATTATATTGGTTAAACTATTGTATTTCAATTGTTAATAGAGAGCTCTAAAGGCATTCAGGTGAAAAAGGGTAAAAAAACAGCCTGGCCTTACATTTTTTATTACATCTTGACATTGCTGAGGCAAAGAAAGTGTGATCTGATAGTATATCTAGGTAAGATGTCATTTACATATCAAGGCAATTGAAAAGGACACAGAAGAATTCAATGAATATAGCAGCCATGGGCCTTCTTTGAAAGAAGAATACTACTACTTGAAAATGAAATTCATCCAACCAAAGGATAAAAGAAGTTAAGAGACCTCGTGAAATTGTAGTTAAGAGGGAAGGATTATAAACTGAAATTTTATGCCAGTCGGATTTCCCTTTAGTATGTAAAAAAGAAACACTAAGTTATCAAATCTATAAGAAATCAAGGAATAATAAGTACGTAAGAGCCCTTGACACACAAAATTGACAGTGAAATTCAGGCGTCCAAACAGTGAGGTTAATTAAAGAACTTGGGAATTTGTAGACTTCAGGAAGAAGACTAGTGTAAGCCTTGAATCTGCTGAAATATAGATCTAAAGTCAACAACTGTGGAAATTATGGCTGCCCAATAAAATGTGAAAGTTATAAACTTTGACACAGTAAAAAGAATAATAAAACAAAAAAACAGGAGGTAGAAGGAGGTGTCATTTTCTCATTTCTAATATCTGGAAGTCAGTAATACTGTGTAAGTTTGAAGCATGTAGTTATAAAACAACATAAAGACACAATGAAATCAATTTGAAATATGTTTTTCTCCTTCCATTTTTCAGATTATTGAATGTTTTGGAAGTAATAGCTCCCTTCAAGCACTTTAATAAGCTTAGAGAATTTGTTCAGATGAAGCTTCCTCCAGGCTTTCCTGTAAAACTAGGTAAGAGAAAAATTTTCATGTAAGTTCAGTGTCTATTAGAAATATGGAGCTGTTTACTAACATTTAAGAAGAAATATGCTTTGAAGGAAAATGGATTTCCTAGTTTAAATATTTATATGGTTTTTCTGTAATTATATGCATTGATATTCATGTTTTGTCAAATATATAAAGTTCCTGATGAAAACTCTAATTCTACTAAGTCAAATATAAGGGATATGCAAATATTTCATTCAAGAGGGTGTGGGTGAACTTATGATGCACTGTGATAATGTTTTAATATGAAATATAGGGAGACTGGATTTTAGCCCAAATTTTCAGCAGACTGAGTTTCTGAATAGTGGGAATGTTTCTGTTGTCAACAGTCATTATTCAGGGATACAGTAATACTCCTTAAATTTTATTTTTCAGTCTTAAATGTGTAAACTTAATTTTATTTTAAACAGTGATCTTTCAAAACAGTAAACTCTCATTTTCGTATATATTTATCTTCTTAACTATATTAGAAAACTGGGAGCAAGACACTATTTACAGGTTCTTTAGGAGTTGAGGTTTAGATTTAGCATTGATTTAAGCTCCAGGAGGGCCTTCAATACCATCCATTGATCCAGCCACCAAATATTTAATCAGTGCCTGCTGTGTACTGGACCCTTTTCTGTGGGGGGGATTAGAGACAGCAAAAAGCCCCTGCCCTTTTGGTGTTTACATTATGGATGGGGTAGGGGGATATTATATAATAGTATAACTTTTATATAATTCCTTTGATATATTTTATCTTTTTTCACTCAATATTACTGAAACCACATCTCAGAATAATTAGGCCAAAATGCTTTACTCCCAGAAGTAATGCTTTTATTGCTAAAATTAAACTCGACCTTCTCAACTTTCCAAATTTGGGAATACATTTTGTGAATTAAAATTGATTTTAAAACATGTTCTAACTATGTCATTCTAGATTCCCTTTGTGATGTAAAAGCACTGGGAAACCAGTGTCTACTTGAATAAACCAGTGATAAGATTCTAGGCAGAAACTGTTAGAAAACTAAAGCTGAGTGTTTGAGCTGTGGATCATTACATGAGTATTTCTGCAGAAGCTTAAAATCCCGCTGTATTTGTCTGTAGCCAGAAAATAGTTCAAGCATTGGACTCTCTTCTATGTACTGCATTTAAGGGGCACAGTGACAAACTAGAATAGAGGGTAGGGATTAAATATATGAAACTATTACTGTATTCACATTTTTTAAAGTCCCAAACACAAATCAGACCTCACAATACAAGTTTTTTTTATGAAAAATAAATACTTTGATTATATAGAAAGGAAAAAAGTCTACAGTACTTCTTTGCAGGCATTTCTCTGATATAGAGCCATATTAACAAGGGATTTATAATTTTTTGCTTGTATACTTATTGGGAATTTGCTTACCTCTGTCTCTCTTGTCTCTTTGTCCTTCTTTCATAATTACCGTATAAAACTCCAGTCCTACGTCAGTTTAATCTTCAGTCATTTCTGTTTCTATATTTAGGCTAGAAGGTACAAGTGAGGGGAAAAATTTGGGTATTGTTAACACAATTACATGTTTTCAAAAGCAGCCAGAGCTTTAAGTGCTGATCTTGAATGATCTTTTCTCTGATTTGCTGCTTCCCTCATTCTGCTTTCAAAGGTTAAATTTGAACCTCCTTCACCAGTCCCCATCCCCACCCCCACTACTTCCTCCCACAGTCTAAGCAGATGAATTTTGTTTTCTTAGTTACATAAAACGGCCATCAGAAATGAGACCTCCCTCATTACTCCCAACTTCTCATACAAACTCTTCTGCCCCAAGCCCTATCTTTTCCTCCATCTTTTCTAGCTCAGTGGAAGTGGTGTCCCTTTTCTTAGCTTGATTATTCTCTTCATTTGTACTGTGAAACTGTTTTCCTCCCTGCTTTTTTAAAAAGCTTGCTCTATCAGTTTCCCCATATTTCTCCTTTATCTTCCAACTCCTTCTGTACAGCCTTTTTCCTCTTAGCCGTTAGGCTTTGTTCAGGTCTTTCTCCTTTTAAAGTTAAACCAATTAAAGGTCTTTCTCCTTTTAAAATTCAGCCGATCTAGGGAGTTCCTTGGTGGCCTAGTAGTTAGGATTCTGGGCTTTCACTGCCGTGGCCCGGGTTCAGTCCCTGGTTGGGGAACTGAGATCCTTCAAGCTGCAGGGTATGGCCCAAAAAAAGAAAAGTCAGGCACAGGGAGGTGAGGGGAAGATGGCCAAACTTCAGAAATAAAGTTCAACCAATCTAATGAAACAATCCCTTTAGCTCCACCCTACCCAGCACTTGCCTTTAATGTTTGCTTTTCATAGCCAAGTTGCTTGAAAGTCTATTTTTATCTCTCCATTCTTTCTTTCTATTTATAGTTATATTATAAATGGGGGAAGGTGAAAGGAGATAAAGGGAGGTAAAATTTTTCTACTTCACTTGAATTGCTAAAGTGATGACACCAGGGGCCTATGATAAATTAGTTATATATAATGTATACCTAGAGCAACCACTAAAGAAGGTGTACAAAGAGATATACTCAAAAACACTATAGATAACTAAAAATAAGATTCTAAAAAGTAGTCATGTTGGGACTTCCCGGGTGGTCCGGTGGTTAACACTCTGTGCTTCCACTGCAGGGGGCACAGGTTTGATCCCTGGTTAGGGACGTTCCACATGCTGTGCGGTGTGGCCAAATAAATAAATAAATAAATAAATAAATAAATAGTAGTCATGTAACCTACAGGAAGGCAAGAAAAAGAAAAATATATGAAAAAAGAGACAACAAGCAAAAAAACAAAAAATGAAACAGCAGACTTAAGTCTTAAGTATATAAATAATTCCATTAAGTATAGTCTAAATAGAACATTTAAAACATATAGATTGGAAAAACAGATTAAAGAAACATGACTCTACTACATGCTATCTTCAAGAAACTCCCTTCAAATATGATATTGGCAAGTTGAAAGTGAAAGGATGGAAAAAGATATATCATGCAAACATTAAGCAAATGATAACAGGACTAGCTATATTAATATTAGATAAAGTAGATTTCAGAGCAAAGAAAACTACCGGGGTGCGGGGGAGCATTATATAATTATCGATAAAGGGGTCAATCCATGAAGAAGAATAGCAATCTTAAATGTGTATACCAAACAACAGAGCTGCAGGATAAGTGAAGCAAAAACTGAAAGAAATGAAAGGAAAAATAGATTTCCAATTATAATGAGTCTTCAGCACCCTTCGCTCAACAGATGATGCAACAACTTGAAAGAAAATCAGCAAGGATATTATAGAACATCTCTACAACACCATAAACCAAAGCACCCAATTGGCATTTATAGAACAGTTTACCCAACATCAGCAGAATACACATTGTTTTCAGGTACTCATGGAACATATACCAAGATAGGCCATATCTTGGGCTATAAAACAAACCTTAATAATTGAAAAACAATCACAGTAGACTCCAACTAGAAATTAATAACAGAAAGATAATGAGACTCTCCAGTTAGTGATATTTTGTTATGCACTCTTCTAAATAATGTATAGGTCAATGGTGAAATCTCAAGGGAAAAGAATATATTGAGCTGGATGAAAGTAAAATTACAGATATCAAAATTTGTATAATATAGCTAAAGTCATGCTGAGAGGGAAATTTATAGCACTAAATGCATACATTACGAAAAGAGAAGTCTTAAATCAATAATCTAAGCTCCTGCTTCAAGAAGTTAGAAGAACATATAAACCCAAAGCAAGCAGAAGGAAGGAGAGTAGAAATAAATGAAAGAGAAAACAGAATAAATAGAGAAAGTCAGTGATGCAAAGAGCTGGTCCTTTGAAAAGAGTGATGAAATCAACACATCTGTAGCAAGACAGATAAAAAAGAGAGAATGAAACAGGATAGCATGACAGATCCTGCAGAAATCAAAAGGATAGTAAGTGTAATAATGAATGAAAGGGGAAAAAAAGGCATTCAGAGTAGAAAAAGGAAGAAATAAAACCTTCTCTGTTTGCAAATGACATGATTCTATGAGTTGAATCCCAAAGGTTCTAGAAACAAACTAGAGTTCATGCATTCTGCAAGATGGCAGGATAAAAGTTAAACATACAAGAATCAGTAATATTTATGTATATTAGCATTAACACACTGACACCAAAATTGAAAATTAAATATTTTTTATGATTGCAAAAAAAAGGAAATAGATGTAAATTTAACAAAACATTTACAGTACTTGTATGCAGAAAATTATACAACACTGATGAAAGAAATAAAAGAAGATCTAAATAAAAGTAGAGACATACAATGCACATGGATTGGAAGATTCAACATAGGAAAGATGTTAATTCTCCCCAAAGAGATACATGGGTTTGACACAATTCTTATCACAATCCCAGCCATATTTTTTTTGTAGATTGAGAAAAGATTATTTTAAAATTTACATGGGATGGCAAAGAAACTAGAATATCTATATTTTCGAGGGCTGCATAATAGAATACCACAAACTGTGAGTGGCTTAAACAATAGAAATTTATTGTCTCAGTTCTGGAGATTAGAAATCTGGGATCAGGGTGTCATCTGGGTTAGCTCCTTCTGCAGGCTATGAGAGGAAATCTGTTTCCTGGCCCTCCTCTAACTTCTGGTGATGTTTTTTGGCTTGTAGAAGCATCACTCCACAATCTTTGCCTTCATCTTCACATGGTATTCTTTTCCTGTACGTGTGTCTTCGAATTTCCCCTTTTTGTAAGGACACTAGCCATTGGGTTAGGGACCACTCTAATGATTCTTAATTTGATTACTTCTGCAAAGACCCTGTCTCAAAAATCAGTCACATTCTTAGGTTCTGGGGGTTAGGACTGGAATAGATCTTTTTTGGAGGGGAAAGAATTTGACTCAGAACAATAGCCAAAACAACTTTGAAAAAGAATGAGTGTGAGTAATCAGTCTACTCCATTTCAATATTTACTGTATAGCTATGGTAATCAAGACTGTATGATATTGGTTGAGATATAAACATAAGTCAACATAAGGAAAGAATTCAAACATAGATCCTTATAAATATGCTCAACTTATTTTTGATAAAGGTACAAAAGTAGTTCAGTGGAGGAAAGATAGCCTTTTCAACAAATGATGCTGGAGCAATTAGACATGCAAAGGCAAGAACAATGAAACTCCACCTTAATCCTACAGCTTATACAAAAATTAACTGAAAATGAATCATAGACTTAAATTTAAACGTAAAATAAAACAATAAAACTTAGGAAATAAACATAGAAGAAAAGAAGACCCATAAGAGAAAAAAAATCAATGAATTGGACTTCTTCAAAAGTAAAAAAGCTCTTTGCTCTGTGAAAGACCCAGTTAAGAGTAAAAAAAACCACAAGAATGCTTAAAACTCATCAGTAACAAAATAAACAAGCCAGTTAGAAAAGAGCAAAAGACACAAAAAGACATTTCACCAAAGAGGATATATAAATGGAAAATAAGCACAAAAACAGTGTTGAGAATCATTGGCCATTAGGGAAGTGCAAATTAAAACCACAGTGAGATATCATTACATACACCTAACAGAATGGCTAAAATAAAACATGGTGACAACTCCAAATGTTTGTGCAGATGTGGAAAAACTGGATTGCTCATACATTGCTGGTGGTTATGTAACATGGTACAGCCACCGTGGAAAACGTTTTAGCCATTTCTTCAAAAACAAACAAACAACTAACCACCCACCTTCCATGGGATCAGTCAATTGCATTCCTAGGCATTTATCCCAGAAAAATAAAGATAAGTTCACACAAAAACCTGTATACAAAAATAAGTTTGTAATAGCCTCAAGCTAGAAACAACCCAGCTGCTTGGTGCAGATTCTCTTCATCTCTTCCACTCTGTGTTTATTATTGATGTTCATCCCGTTAAGTCTACTGGACACTTTTCTGTTATCTGACTTAACCTCTCCAAGATTTCATTGTTTTTGTGGAGTCCTTGTCCCAGTGAAAGCTGGTAGTTTCTCTTCTGATTTCCTCCCACTTTTTGGATAGAGTTCTCTCTTGATCTTCTTCCTGCCTCTCTGACTGCTCCTTCTGGAGCACATCCCTCCTATTACTTTTGTCACCCTACATTGTATTCATTACATCTGCCTAAACTTAAGCCAGAACATGTTACTACTATGCTCACAACCATCCACTGGCTTTCCATCTCATCCAGAGTAAAAGCCGAAGACTTTTTCTTGACCTAAACCCCGCTTGATCTGGCTGCCTATTTCTTCTCAAACCTCATCTTCTGCTAATCTTTCCTGTACTCATTTGGCTGTAGCCACACTGATCTCCTAGCTGTTCCCAGAATAAACCATACGCTTTCATTTTAGGGCTTTTTTACTTATTCCCTCTACTTGGAATTTTCTTCCTCTGGGCAACTGTGTAGTTTGTTCTTATCTCAGGTGTCTACTGAAAGGCCACTTTATTGAGGTTTTCCTTTGAACCCTAATCAAGAACTCTTACCCTCAACACTGAAACTCCCTATCCCCCTACTTGCTTTATTTTTGCCTACCATACTTAGTCACAATTATTTTTTATCTATTTGTGGTTTGTATCTCCCAACCAGAATGTAATCTCCATAAATGCATGATTTGTTTTCTACTGTTTGCTGGTGTATATCCAATGCCTAGAAGAAGGGTCATCAAGGTCATCAAACTTTTTCTGAAAGATAGTAAATATTTTAGACTTTACAGGCCATATGGTTTCTGTCACAACTATTCAACTCTTGCTGGAGAATGAGAACAGCCATAGACAATAAGTAAACCACATATTCCAATAAAACTTTACTCTGGACAGTGAAGTTTGAATTTCATGTAATTTTATCTGCGTGAAACATTATTCTTTGTGTTTTTTAAAAAACTACTAAATTATGTAAAATTTTTTCTTACCCCACAGGCCTTACAAAAAACGGCCAGGCAACAGGCCTTAGTTCGCTGACCTCTGAATTAGAACAGCATCTTTACTTAATAAGCACAAATGAATGATCTTTTCCACCAGAAATAACTGGAAACTCTGTAATCCTTATGTTGATTTCTCTAAGTTTTTTTTTTTTTAATGAGAATATTACTTTCTGCAATAGAATACTAGGCTTGTAACAGTCAGCCTTAGTTTGTGGTATGCCTTTTTTCTAGGCATTCAACTTAGCTTTCACAGAATCATTTCAGAGTTTTAAGTAACCTTTAGAGTTTATTTTATAGACGGAATCCTTGAGTCTCATAAATTAAATGATTTGTAGGAATCAGAATCTAGGTTTTATAATTTGTGTTCTTTCCAGTAAATCGTATGAGGAATAAAACTGCAGAGTGATTATAGTATTTGGCCATTTTTGATGTCACATTTCACTCATAATTTCAGCTAGAAATGTATTTTATTTAGAAGAATATTAGGCTGTGGTGGTATGATATTACTCCAATTCTGATGAGATTATTTTTATCCCATATATTAAAGTGATGGATTGTTTTTTAGTGTTTTAAAACAAAAAAGGATGAATGTATTTCATTTGTATTAAATGAAAAAAAAAATCAGCTCAGATTCAAAGTACACTACAATCTGAAGAAAAGATATCAGAATGCAAAAAGTACAAATGTAGCCATCCCTTTGCCCCAAGAAAAAATAGTCTAGTGGAATCTGCCATCATAGTGCTAAGACTGGGAAGCAGTGGGACCTTGAGTTTTTGATGTAATTCTTGATGCTTTGGTGTCTGTCTCTCCTCACAAGTAGCCAAACTCTTCCTGCAAACACACATACTCAATATTAGATGTATATTAGGATTTGTCTGGTCCTTGAATAACACTTTTTTACATTTTAAGGAGTATAGATATCTCTAATAGTATTTCATAGTCTATAAATAGGTTACCATTTCATTTTACAGTGTTATCATTGATTGTCCTCTCTAGATATACCCGTGTTTCCTACGATCACAGCCACTGTGACTTTTCAGGAGTTTCGATATGATGAATTTGATGGTTCCATTTTTACCATACCTGAAGACTACAAGGAAGACCCAAGCCGTTTTCCTGATCTTTAACTGACACAGAAAATGATGCCATTCAACCAAGGAAAGCTAGAGAATGCAGAGACCCCAGAATTGAATTCAAATAGAAGGGACAAATGTTTTCATCGAAGAAAAGGGAATTATGTTGGATCGACACATCAGTGATATGATATAATGAAATGGGCCTCTAATAAGAATTCCAGCAAGTTTCCTGATGTGCCATTTTCAGTCTTTTAAAAAATACACATATTATAAGTGTAATAGTTTGACACCTTAATGACCCCAAGTCCTTCTTATGTAAAACAGCTATGAGTGCTGTGATTGTTTTTAAAAATTTTTACACTTGTTGAAATATATATGCATATAAATATATCTATATCTATATCTAAAACACTCCTGGACCATTAACATAAATTAAATGTCTTAAGAGATATGAAGCCCTTTTAAACTTGTCATCTTATATTCAAGGTGACCTTTATAAATATTCCTTCAAGCTTTGTTTTCATAAAATGTAAAGTATGTAACATTATGTATAGTTCAGTAATTTGAATGTTCAATATAATGAACTAGAAGGAATGCAGTTTTCTGTAGCTGAATGAACCAAATGGTAACCATTAAACAATTGCATTTATATGTTGCAATACACTTCAGAAGGAGCATTCTCTCTGCAGGGAATAAGGTACCTCCTTTAGCACCTTAGTGCAATTCATTGTGGTGCTATTTGTTTTTACCTGAATTCTTTCTTCAATGGAAAATGTTTGTTAATAATCTTCCTTTCATAGAAACTTTTTTTTTTCCTAAACTTCAGTTTAAAAGTCCTTTTTGTGTTCATGATGAGCATGCTTAAAGATATTCTTCTTTCAAATCTGAGCACTTTAAAAAAATTCCAAATTTTTAAACTTGCTTCCTAATAAGTGCACATCATTCTGATTATTTTGTTTTTAGTGGAATATGGATGCATTTGTGTCAGTTTTAAAAACAATCCACATATTTTGGGCATCCCTACATATTTAATGCTTTCAAAATAAGGTAAAAACATTTTATATGCTAATAGAATATATTTGTTACAAGTTAAATTCCAGAAACATACACAAGATTGACAATTCCTACTGTTTATTTTTTTAAGTAAGTCACAAGAAAATATTTATTGATTTTAATTATCTCCAAAGTGTTAAAATCATGCGTTATTCATTTTTGCACATAAAATTTTTCATACTTATTCCAAGATGGTTTGAAGGTCCAACAATGACAATAAATTAGGGAGAATAATGTATAACTGTCATAAAATGTTGTTGTATTAAAGAGCTTAGCTAAAGAAATGTTTTTTAAATGTATCTTGAAAAATGTGTCAGAATGCATCTGTCAAGTTTTTTAGAGTGACCAGTAACTTTTTTCAGGATTTTAAATAATTTGAATGAGTTTAGAGACCTTTATTGAAGAGATGGCTTAAAAATCCGAAGCATCAACCGTAAGAAAAATTTTGTAATAAACATCTTTAAAGCTGCATCTTCCATGCTGGTACATACTACATTGCATATGTTGACATTTTATTAAATACATTTTATAATGAAGAAAAATAATCATAGTTAAAAATTCAAAGAGCAGTTTCTACCTTATGTGGGTCTGTTGAATTTTGTGAAAAGGGTGGGTAAACCCAGACTAATTTTATTAAATAGAAGTTGATCCCTATTATTTTGGGAATGTTTGCTGGACTTAGAGATTCTATTATCCTGTCACTGATTATATGAGGTTTGAGATACTGAATGGCAATGATCACTGTTGCTTTTAGGCTCCCTTACTTTGTGGGAATATGGTATACTTTCAGGAATATACTGCAGACTTTTTTTGTAATTCATTGGGGAAAAAACATGGTAAATTGCAGCTGGGATTTATCAATTTCCTAAAAGCTGTGACTCTTTTGCTGGGGTACACTGGAGGTAGGAAGACTACTGAAAACTTTTGCACTTGAATTTTGTTTTTAACTTTTTCTTTCATAAAGAATAGTAGAGATTATCCATTCCAAAATGTCTTTTATCTGATCACAAAGGACAAGCAAATGTCAGTGTCTCTTATGATGGTAAAAATAGGAGTTATTTAATGCAAATAAACTTTTCACAGTATTAGACTTTTCAAAATGTGCCTTTTAATCCAGCTAATGAATGAAGCTATATGCCGTGTTTCAAGTAAGTAGATAAAAACGCTATATATTTTGATACTCTTACATGGTAATCTAGATTTTGTAATGTAGGTTCATAAAATTCTCTTTGCCTTCCATTTGTGACTGAAAAACTTGTTTAAAATTAGGGGGCTATAAAATGGTTACCTTAAATGGCCATTTAGAAATGTTCAGTATATCCTGCCACCAGTACGGTTTCAAAGGAATATAGGATTCTTTAAGAAAATTCCCTAGAGACAGTTTGCCTGTCTAGACATTCATGTACAGAAGATTATCAAGCTTCATAAAAAGGGAGGCATAAACCTGATGCTCTGATTATTTTGAGTATAACTACATACAATTGTCTAGACATGAACACATTTCAGAGAAGCTGATAGCCAACAGAAGCTGAAAATATTCCGTTTTTCTCCTGTTTAGAACTGGTATTGAGCCCCACTCACACTAATAAAAATGTGTTTTCATAGTGTTATTCATGCACAGCTTATCATTCACATCTTGGGGAAGGGTGGTTAATAATGAGTGCTTAAGTGAAATTTCTCCCTAGTTTTCACTAAGCCTAAAGCAGACAAAGAGCTTGTTTCGAGGCCACAAAAGGACTAAAGAATACTGAGTTCCTTTTGCTGTTAACTTTTATTTGTCACAATATGGTTGAGAAAAAGTTGTAAAAAACGGGGTGAATTCAAAGTCCTACTTGTAGTATGCTAGCCTCTGAAATTGAGCAAATTACTTAGTATGGACACACTATGCCTGTTCTTAACTCCAGCAAAAGGTATCTTAACTGTGTTTTCCAAAATTAACAAAATGAATCCTTACCAAAGTTGCTATACTTGGGAACTTTCAAAGACAACTGACAGTGAAACTTAGATAAATGGACAGGAGGTATTAAATCAATTGTAAAGACATTAAAACTAAACTCAGTAAAAGCCCATCATTTGTATATTATGAATGGGCAAAAACTGCTTTTGTAAAGCATTTTATATCAGAAATCTGGGCCAATAGTATCTTAGAATGCCATCTAAAAATGTCATCTCAGTAGCACACACACACACACATTTTTTGTGGTACACGGGCCTCTCACTGTTGTGGCCTCTCCCGTTGCGGAGCACAGGCTCCAGACGCGCAGGCTCAGCGGCGATGGCTCACGGGCCCAGCTGCTCCGCGGTATGTGGGATCTTCCCGGACCGGGGTACGAACCCGTGTCCCCTGCATCGGCAGGCCGACTCCCAACCACTGCGCCACCAGGGAAGCCCAATAGCACACTTTTTAGATCATGTGATCATCCTTGTAGTACTACCTAGTGATGAACTTTAAAAAAACTTATAGCTCATTTTGGGAATAATACTTCTGGCCATAATGGCACATATAGTACATAGAATTTTCCTTTTGCCACAGCACCTAAAAAAACTGAAGCAAATTTCCTAAGTGTTTTAAAGAAAGGTATTTGGCAATCATTCCTGAATTTGCTCGTGTTTTGCAGGTGAAAATGATTAATTAGCCTAAAGCAGAAACCGTGTAGTATAAAAACACAAAAATAAGACGCACTTGTACCTCCCATAGAATTCTTGGTCACTAAAGAAGGCTGACAGTGACTGGCGGGGATGTTTAAGTAATGAACATGGGTAGTGCAGGAATTCTGAAGAAGTGAAGCAGAAATTATGTAGTTCATACACGTTGTGGCTTATCTGCTTGGTCCTGCAGTTTCAGCCCACTCTTGTGGGTTCCAGCTTACGGTTCCAACTTATTCTTACCCCTCTCAACTATCCTTCTTTTCTTGACTGCCTGTGGGCTTTAGTCTCCAGCATCAGATGCACAGCATAGACAACTTTGAGACTATTAAACCAACTCCCACAATTAAGGTCAAATCTCTGTCATCAAATCTTTTTGGGTCATTTGGCTCCCTGGATTGAATGCTGACTGATTGATTGATAAGAACAAAATTACATGATGCTAACCTACAGGATGCTTGTCTTCTGAAACTTGATATTTAACGCCTACTATAACCTTTAAGTATATTCTTAAGAATATTCCCACTAGCAAAGAATTAGCATGGTTCACACGTTGTTTTGCTGAAGAATGTCTATATGAATTTTACATATACTGATATTATAAAATGAAAATGGGAAAATAAAACTAAAACAGACTCAAAATCAACAACTCCAGAATTAGTCTCATTTAAAAACTACCTCTGCTAATAAAACCTTAGTAACATATTCTGATGCTCTTTAAAAGTATCAGTAGAGTTTCCATATTTAAACACAACTACATGTATTTGATTAGAGAAAATATTTTAGATAGGAGTGAAATGCACTAGCTAGATTTGAGACAAAAGGAACAAATCTCAATTCCAGCTTAAAAGATGTCTATCCATCTTCAAACAGCACAGACCACTTAATCTGGTGCCCAAGTGAAGAAAGTGGTATTGTTTTGCCAGAGGAAAAGTAGGCTTGCTTGTACAGGCTATATGACACTGAGAGCAGAACATCAGTTTTAAGATGCAACTCCAAGGTGAATGTAAAATTAGTTTTCACTGTTCTAGTAGAAGCCGTTTGTCTTTCTTCCCTAAGTAACTAATATTCTTCTACCTTCCACATAGAATCACTACCAGGGAGCTTATTATCCAAAACCTATATTCACAAAAATGTAAAGGGAAATATAGCCATATCTGCATGCAATTTATCTTAGTGCTTTTGCTAAAATGTTACCTCAAACTAAATTTTCATATAGTTTTGAAAAGCTCCATAATTAAATAGCAGGTACCATTTACTGACCCAGGTGCACAGGGCTACATTTTTTTCTACCAACTACAAGGTAGATATCACTCCCATTTTACAGACAGGAAAATGAAGTAGGAAACACAGGTCTCCCCAGCTGTAAATGAAGCTGAAATTCATGACTGGGCTCTTAAATAGCTACTACCTCATTCACTCATGAAGAATTTAAGCAAATAAATAGCACAAACATTTTTCTAACAAAACCACTTTTATTTTTTAATCATTTTCACTACCAAATACAGAACAAAATTCAGTGTGGAGGCAGTGTTCACTTGATTTCGACTGGTTATGTGTTAAAGGCTTCTGTCCCGTGCAACCCTACCTTTGTGCATAAATGTTCACTGAAAAATAACCTAAGTATAGACTCCCTTCACAACAGCATCTTAAGTCAGTGGTACTATTTTAAAGCCCAAAATTTCTTAATCCCTTTTTAGAAATTAGCATACTATATGTTCAAAGACTACAAGTGAGGGAATAAAATTTGAGTACTATTACGCTTAACCAAGTGAAACCGCCAATATCTTACTTGTTTTTGACTTACAAAACCGACAATATCATATGGTTCAATCTTTAAATGTTTTTCTACTAAATTTTTTTGTAAGTTTAAAGAATGCCATTTGCGTTCAACTTCGTGTTTAAAAATGCAGTGATTTTTAGGATCATTACTAGAACGTCTTACTCACTACAGACAAAATTCCCTTCCATAAAATCTTTAAAAAGTTACTACAAACTGTAAAAACAATGCTGGCTTATCTATACGGCATTTCAATTCTAAAAGTTAAAAAAAAAAAATTATACTCCAATTTGGATAAAAGCTACAATTCCGGCTCATTTTCCTCTTAATCCCAGCCACTCAAACACTACTCATTTCATAAATGAATAAATATACTATTTAGTATTGTACAGTAGATACATACCATTGAGTTTCTATACTATTCCAGAAAAGTATGTTTATAGTCACCAAAAATATAAATTTACTAGATATAGGTGGGATCATTTGTTTATCCTAAAGTTCATTGCTTTACTCAACCCAAGTCCTACACCCAAAATATAAGAAAATTACACTTAGAAAAAGACTGTTTTAGATAGAAATTAAACTAATTCTGACAATTTTAATGGCAACTAATCACTACAGTGATGGATTCCATCTTACTACTATATTAAAATATGTGGACTGAAAGGAAAAAGAAATTGATATGTAAAATGAATGAGGTAAATGCCATACATTCAACAACGTAAATAAATACAAATACGGTTTTACAGGAACATAAACATAAGTTTAAGGGTTTTATTATCAAAGTCTTGTAAAACAATTTCAGAAACTGTACATCAACATGGCACAGACTGTAGCCTACTTTTGTTTTTACTGCACAAAAGTGAAGCTTGGAAACTCCTGTAAGAAAACAGATGCCTAACTACTTTGCATTTAACATGGAATCACTGTGTGCATAAGATTACTACTGCAGTAACAGTAACACAAAATTTATTGGTTTTATACAACTTGAGATCAAATAAAAAGTACATTATCAAGTAGATCTGTCTTATTTTTAAAAGCATATGAAGGTCAATTTAAAATGCACTATCCCCCTTTTCCAACAATGAGATTAAAACAAATTAATAAAAGAGTGGACAATTGAAAATCAGGACAAGAGATAACTTTCTTTTACAGACGGACTTCAGGATAGGCAGTTAACTTTCACTGATGTAGATGTTCAATAAATTATTTCAGGAAAAAAATTTCCCAAACACCTTATGAAAAAGTATACAACTCTACTCCAAAATATGCTATTTACTTACTGCCAAAGACAGTTTCATTGAAATCTTGTTTCTGTAATTAAAGCCTAATTATAGCCATCAAAAAAGGTTAGTGCATATATAACCCTTCAAAGTTAAACAAAAGCCACAAAAATTTAGCCACAAGGCTTAAAGGATTATCTATTTCAAATGCTCATTTCCAGATGTAACTATAAGAATGTTAATTTGTCATGTCAACAAACAAGACCATAAGTAGATCCATCATGTTGGAGGATTTGAATGACATTTAGGATATTCCTGCCACAATTAACATGCAATCAGTGCATTCCCTACATGGCTCTACTACAGCAATGAATCAAATTCTAGAAATACTATAAGTGAACTTAATAAAGGAGATCATATAACATAAACAATCCATGCCTGCTGTAGATGCATGCAGCTTTTCATTTTTGTTATGAAGCAGCACCAGAATAGTAAAACTGCTCATTTACTCAATCAGATTTCAACCTGTCAAGAACTGGTTACCCATGTATCATTTTTCTAAAAGCTTTTGGATGTAAATAACGAATATCAACATCAAGAGCTTTATAACCATTTATGACTCAGAGCTGTATACATCTAGATTTGAGATGAACAAATACAGCATTAAGAAATCACACAGAGGAATGACACTGATGCACGTATACAGTTGGATTCCCACAGAGGCAATATTCAGTCACTCATATCCATGTCTTCTTCATGATGATCATCGCCATTCACTTTGGATTCTCTTAGTGAGTCACCAGTTCCCTTTTCCACAGAACATTCTTTTGTTTTAGGAGAAGCTGGCTCTGTCGGTTTCTTCTCCTCTTTCTTTTCTTTCTCGCTGTCATACCCCTGCTCCTCTTCATCGTAGTCCCGTGTAACCTGCTTTGCCAAGGAAAATAATAAAAGTAAACGTCTTCACAGGAAAATCACTTCTTTAAAGTACCAGCATCACCCAAAACACCAAAATAAATTAGTTTGTAAACATACTTTTACATCTTTATCACTCTCTGATTTTCTTTCCCGTTCCTTTTCCTTATCTTTACTTTTCTTCTTCTTGCTTGTGGATCGTTCTCTTTCATCTCTGCTTCTTTCTTTGTCTTTATCTTTCTTCTTCTCCTTTTTATGTCTAGGATGACAGTAAAATGCTGACAAGATGCTTGAAACGAACTGCTCAAGAACCTTCACCATTAATTAAATAGGAGTAAGTTTAAACTTGTTTTAGATGGCAAACTTGATGACCCAAGTTCACTTGCTATAAAGAGGACAGCAAAGATCCAATTTCAAGTCATTGGATACAAGCTGTATATAAGTAATATAGGGAAGAAGACTATAACTTGATTACAGGTCGAAAATGCCCAATCCTAAACAGTGTTTATTATAACACAGCTTCAAGTCATGAAGAGAGTGTATCAGCACATTCTTAAGCATTTTAATTCCTGAAAAGGAAGAAAAACTCTAGGACAGTTCCTGAAAAACAGGATAGATTTAATAAAAGATTAATATTCTTACCTCCTAGGGGATGGTGAGCGAGACAATTTTCTTTTGGGAGACCTAGGCTTTTTAGGAGATCTTGTGCCACTTCTGCTTCGTCGTCGTCGTCTCTCTCTAGAACCACAAATGTGCAAACTAGACTTTAAAATACAGTATTATCCAAAAAATGCAGACACATCATAGCAGATGTGTCTATGATGGAGCTCCACTAGAAAGAGAATTCTGACAACGAAAGACCTATTTTCAAATACTGTTCTGAGCCTAAGAAGCAAATGAATACTAAAAAACTGCAATTCTGTTTTGTAAACTATGTGCCTTTCCTTTAATGCCCTCAAGAAAACCCTAATTTTAGCAATACTTCTTAAAGACATTATGTCATCAAAACATTAGGAATGTTAAACTTGGGGAAAAACTGATTAACAAAAGTTCTAACTCAAGGAAAAACAGTCTGAAGTAAATTATTATTTATGGAATCAGTTTTAGATTCATTCAGTGGCCAGAACGTGTATAGGATAATATGCTGTGTTACGGAAAGCAGTTGCTAATAAAATCCAAAATTACTTCTAAATCATTACGTAAAAATTTAGAGAACCAAAGTTAGTGGTAACACAGATCAAACTGACTTCCTGTTGTCTAGCAAACCATGCCCAATTCACACCCTGCTTTGAGAAATTAGCTTTTTAAAGTGTACCCCTCCTCTCTCTTTCAATTTTGACTTAAAAAAAATTCTGTGTCTACAACACAAACAGATGGAAAGGAAAGTTCTGCCCTATTCTTGGGCTGGAACAATCAATAATGTTAAAATGGCCATACTACCCAAGGCAACCTAGATATTCAATGCAATCTTTATCAAAATACCAATGGCATTTTCGTAGAACTAGAAAAAATAATTTTAAAATTTGTACAGAAACACAAAAGACACTGAACAGTCAAAACAATCTTGATAAAGAAAAACAGAGCTGGAGGAATCATACTCCATGTCTTCAGACTGTACTACCAAGCTACAGTAATCAAAACTGTATGGTACTGGCACAAAAACAGACACACAGATCAATGGAACAGCATAGAGAGTCCAGAAATAAACCCACACACTTATGGTCAATTAATCTATGACAAAGGAGGCAAGAATATACAATGGAGTAAAGACAGTCCCTTCAGTAAGTGGTGCTAGGAAAACTGGACAGCTACATGCAAAAGAGGGGCAGAACATTCTCTAACACCCTATTCAAAAATAAACTCGAAATGGGTTAAAGACCTAAATGTAAGACCAGATACTATAAAACTAGGGGAAAAGTAGAAAGTGCTTTGACATAAATCACAGGAAGATTTTTTTGGATCCATGTCCGAAAGGAAATAAAAGCAAAAATGAACTAATGGGACCTAATTAAACTTACAAGCTTTTGCATAGCAAAGGAAACCATAAACAAAGCAAAAAGACAACCTACAGGAGAAAATACTTCCAAACAATGAGACTGACAAGAGGTTCATCTCCAAAATATACAAACAGCTCAATATCAAAAAAACAACCCAATCAAAAAAATGGGCAGAAGACCTACACAGACATTTCTCCAAAGAATACACACAGATGGCCAAAAAACACATGAAAGGATGCTCAACATCACTAGTCATTGGAGAAATGCAAATCAAAACAACTGAGGTATCTGTCACCTCACACTGGTCAGAATGGCCATCATCAAAAGGTCTAAAAATAATAAATGCTAGAGAGCATGTGGAGAAAAGGGAACCCTCCTATACTGTTGGTGGAAATGTAAATTGGTGCAGCCACTGTGGAAAACAGTATGGAGGTTTCAAAAAAAAAACTAAAAATGGAACTACCATATGACCCAAATTCCACTCCTGGGTACATATCCAAAAAAAAAAACCCACAAAAAAACAAAAGAAAAAAACAAACCCACAAACAAACCAAATCCCACACAATTTCGAAAAGATACATGCACCCCAACGTTCACAGAAGCATTTTTTAACAACTACCAAGATATGGAAGCTATGTTAAGTGTTCATCAACAGAAGAAGGGATAAAGAAAATGTGCTGTATCTATACAATAGAATATTAGTAAGCTATAAAAAAGAATGAAATTTTGCCATTTGCAGCAACATGGATGGATATGAGGGCATTTAAGCTAAGTGCAATAAGTCAGACAGACAAAGGATTAATCTCCAAAACATATAAGCAACTCATGCAGCTCAATATCAAAATAAACAAACAACCCAATCCAAAAATGGGCAGAAGACCTAAACAGACATTTCTCCAAAGAAGATACACAGATTGCCCAACAAACACATGAAAGAATGCTCAACATCATTAATCATTAGAGAAATGCAAATCAAAACTACAAGATATCATCTCACACCGGTCAGAATGGCCATCATCAAAAAATCTGCGAACAATAAATGCTGGAGAGGGTGTGGAGAAAAGGGAACCCTCTTGCACTGTTGGTGGGAATTTAAATTGATACAGCCACTATGGAGAACTGTATGAAGGTTCCTTAAAAACCTAAAAAGAGAATATTTTTTTTTTTTTTTAGAACCATACGACCCAGTAATCCCACTACTGGGCGTATACCCTGAGAAAACCATAATTCAAGAAGAGTCATGTACCATAATGTTCACTGCAGCTCTATTTACAGTAGCCAGGACATGGAAGCAACCTACGTGTCCATCGACAGATAAATGGATAAAGATGTGGCACATATATACAATGGAATATTACTCAGCCATAAAAAGGAACGAAACTGAGTTATTTGTAGTGAGGTGGATGGACCTAGAGACTGTCATACAGAGTGAAGTAAGTTAGAAAGAGAAAAACAAATACCGTATGCTAACACATATATATGGACTCTAAAAAAAAAAAAAAAAAAAGGTCAGGGCTTTCCTGGTGGTGCAGTGGTTGAGAGTCCGCCAGCTGATGCAGGGGACATGGGTTTGTGCCCCGGTCCTGGAATATCCCACATGCTGCGGAGCGGCTGGGCCCATAAGCCATGGCCACTGGGCCTGCGCGTCCAGAGCCTGTGCTCCGCAACAGGAGAGGTCACAACAGTGAGAGGCCCGCGTACCACAAAAAAAAAAAAAAAAAAAAAAAAAAACCTACTAGAGAATGGATTTGAGGATATGGGAAGGGGAAAGGGTAAGCTGGGACAAAGTGAGAGAGTGGCATGGACATATATACACTACCAAACGTAAAACAGCTAGCTAGTGGGAAGCAGCCGCATAGCACAGGGAGATCAGCTTGGTGCTTTGTGACCATCTAGAGGGGTGGGATAGGGAGGGTGGGAGGGAGGGAGATGCAAGAGGGAAGAGATATGGGGACATATGTATAACTGATTCACTTCGTTATAAAGCAGAAACTAACACACCGTTGTAAAGTAATAATACTCCAAAAAGTAGTTAAAGAAATAGGTCAGACAAAGAAAGACAAATACCGTATGACATAACTTATACATGGATCTAACAAATACAACAAACTAGTGAATATAACAAAGAAGGAGACTCACAGATATAGAGAACAAACTAGAGGTTACCAGTAGGAAGAGGGAAGGCAGGGGGCAATATATGGGTAGAGGATTAAGAGGCACAAACTATTAGGCATAAAATAAGCTATAAGGATACACTGTACAATACAGGGAATATAGCCAATGTTTTATAATAAGTATACATGGAGCATAGTGTTTAAAAATTGTGAGTCGCTATACTGTACAGCAACTAAACTTAAAAAAACAACAACAACAAACAAATCTCACCTAACGACAGCAAACTACTGGGTGTAAGACAGGCTCAAGTATGTACTGTACAACATAGGGAATACAGTCAATATTCTGTAGTAACTGTAAGGGGATAGTAACCTTTAAAAATTGTATAAAAATTTTTAAAAATTAATTAAATGAAAAAAAGTTATAGGACTTGGAAGATGACCATTATATGATTTAAGCACAAACAAAATAATCAAAAAAATATATAAAGCCCTATACCTTCAGCTGTCTTCATTTCAGCTTCCAAATTAAGCTTTAAATAACAAAAACCACCTTACAAGTCATCTGTAACCCCTGTCCTGAAAGCATTACACAGAACTTTCCCTTAATCAAATATTTAAGTTTGTCAGGGTTGTATACCTTACACTTTCTTGTACTGCTTTATGTAACTAATATTCCAAATTCCTTAGATGGAAAAGATGTTTTTTATATTGTATTTCTGTGCCCTATGATAGACTGTAGTATGGCTGCAAACAATAAAAATGTATAGAATATGCCATAATTTAAGAATGATTCAATAATTAAATACGATAAGGCGCTTATGAATAAATCCATTAAATAAAGAAACAGGCAAACAATATGACTCCAGTTTTTAAGGTAAGAAAATACATATTGCACATCCCATCTTTTATGCCCCTTTGCCACCTCAGACCTACTATGGCATTTCCTTGAGCACTTATATGTGGTTTAACTTTCTTTTTTAATATATTTATATGTATCTTTTTAAAGAAAATATTCAGCACCTTGAAAAGAAACCCCACATCCTTTAGCTATCACACTCCACTAATCTACTTTGTCGTTATAGATTTATCCATTCTGGACATTTCATATGAATGAAATCATACAACATGTGGTCTTTTGTGTCTAGCTTCTTTCACCTGGCATGTTTTCAAGGCTCATGCATATTATAACATGTATCAGTACTTTGGTTCCTTTTTACTGCTGAATTAATCTATTGTATGGAACGTACAACTTTGTTTACCCATGTTAGTGGATATTTGGGTTGACTTTTTGGTTTCGAATAATGCTGCCAAGAATATCCATGTACAAGTTTTTGTGCAGACATATTTTTGTTTCTCTTGGGCATATCACTGGGAGCAAAACTGCTGTGTCAAAAAACTCTCCGTTTAATTTCTTTAGGAATTGCCAAACTGTTTTCCAATGTAGTTGCACAAGTCTACATTCTTTCTAAGATTGAGCTATAACAGTTTTTTATATATTCTAGATACAAGTCCATTATTGGAAACTATTTTTCGAGCACTCTGACAGTTGTCCTTACATTCTGAGTGTTCTTTGAAACAAAGTGTTTTCTGTTTTTTTTATTTTATTTTATTTATTTATGGCTGCGTTGGGTCTTCGTTGCTGCGTGCAGGCTTTCTCTGGTTGCGGGGAGCGGGGCCTACTCTTCGTTGCAGTGTGTGGGCTTCTCATTGCGGTAGCTTCTCTTGTTGCGGAGCATAGGCTCTAGGCACACGGGCTTTGGTAGCCGTGGCACGTGGGCTCAGTAGTTGTGGTGCACGGGCTTAGTTGCTCCGTGGCATGTGGAATCTTCCCGGGCCAGGGCTCGAACCTGAGTCCCCTTCACTAGCAGGCGGATACTCAACCACTGCACCACCAGGGAAGACCTCCAAAAGTTTTTAGTTTTCATTGTCCCCAACTTATCTATTCTCTTTTGGTGCTTATGCTTTTTGTCGTATCTAAGGAATCACTGCCAAATACAAGGTCATGAAAGTTAACTTACATATTTTCTTCTAATAGGATTTTAGTTTTGGCTTTTAAGTCTTTTATCCATTTTGAGTTAATATTTATATACAATGTGAGCCTCCTAAGTGAATTTAATCAAGATTAAGAAAACACTGTAGTAAAATGTGTGAACAAGATTGGAAGAAAATGATCTGCTGAGAAGCTCAACAGCTTTAAATTTTGAGAGAACTAAGCCTCATCTGTGTCTGTGGTAAAAGATTTAAGGATTCTTAGCGATGCTAGGAGTCCTAACATTTGAAGGAGAATTATTTCCTTATTGTTTTAAAGAAGTACAATGACCCTTTACTTTTGCTTAATGGAAAATGAACAATGTCAAAAAAATGTCACTGACATATACACACTACTATATATAAAACAGGTAAGTAATAAGAACCTACTGTACAGCACAGGGAACTCCAGTCACTACTCTGTAATGGCCTATATGGGGAAAGATTCTAAAAAAAGAGTGGATATGTGTATATGTATAACTGATTCACTCTGCTGTACACCTGAAACTAACACAACATTGTAAATCAACTATACTCCAATAAAAATTTTAAAATAAAAGTAAAAAACAAACAAAAAACAGAAGATTGGAAGAAAATGGAATTAAATATGGCCAGCCCTTACTACTATCATATGAATTCCATGTTAAATGTGACAAATACATTTTCTGAGGAGAAAGTCTGCAACACTGAATTTTCACTACAGCAGGTTAAAAATAGAATTACTACCCTAAGAATGACACAAATCAGAACTTGCATTGCCTCCAATTATTTTATCAATGAACCACTATGTATGGGAAAAAATTATTTTGAGCACTAACATGTAGATATTTTAAATATAACTTACTATGATAAAATGAATTCAATGTGATAATGCAGTATACTTTAGCCATTAAAACTTAGACGTTTAAGGGGAAAAAACCCACACAAACAATTCAAATTATGACATGAAATGCATATAGCCAACATAAAAACTGACCTCTGCTGAATTCCCACACTATTTTATTTTATTTTTTTTATTTTATTTTTTTTGCGGTACGCAGGCCTCTCACTGCTGTGGCCTCTCCCATTGTGGAGTACAGGCTCCAGACACGCAGGCTCAGGGGCCGTGGCTCACGGGCCTAGCCGCTCCGCGGCATGTGGGATCTTCCCGGACTGGGGCACGAACCTGTGTCCCCTGCATCGGCAGGTGGACTCTCAACCACTGCGCCACCAGGGAAGCCCCCCCACACTATTTTAAATACACTCTACACCATAAAACATTAAGTGAAAAGAAAAATGAACTTCAGGTTATTCTTCACAAATTGCCTTAAAAAAATCTTCACCATGGGCTTCCCTGGTGGCGCAGTGGTTGAGAGTCCACCTGCCGATGCAGGGGACACGGGTTCGTGCCCCAGTCCGGGAAGATCCCACATGCCGCGGGGCGGCTGGGCCCGTGATCCATGGTCGCTGAGCCTGCGCGTCCGGAGCCTGTGCTCCGCAACGGGAGAGGCCACAACAGTGAGAGGCCCGCGTACCACAAAAAAAAACAAACAAAAAAACCCAAAAAAACTTCACCACTGAAGTATGTAGCTATGTACTGGAAAACATTTCATGTTCACAGCCTATTGATAGTCTTGCAAACAAAGCTTAAAAAAATGAAAGCTTAGGAGAGGGGGAAGATAAGATGGCGGAAGAGTAAGACGCGGAGATCACCTTCCTCCCCACAGATACATCAGAAATACATCTACACGTGGAAAAACTCCTACAGAACGCCTACTGAATGCTGGCGGAAGACCTCAGACCTCCCAAAAGGCAAGAAACCCCCCCCCCCACGTACCTGGGTAGGGCAAAAGAAAAAATAATAAACAGAGACAAAAACAATAGGTACGGGACCTGCACCAGTGGGAGGGAGCTGTGAAGGAGGAAAGGTTTCCACACACCAGAAGCCCCTTTGCGGGCAGAGACTGCGGGTGGCGGTGGGGGGAAGCCTCAGAGCCGTGAAAAGCGCAGCAACAGGGGTGCAGAGAAAAAAGCGGAGAGATTTCTGCACAGAGGATCAGTGCCGACCAGCACTCACCAGCCCGAGAGGCTTCTCTGCTCACCGGCCAAGGTGGGTGGGGCTGGGAGCTGAGACTCAGGCTTCCATGGAGCTCAGGGAGAGGACTGGCAGTAAGAAAGCCTGAAGAGGTTAGTGTACCACTACCCGGGAGAGAGTCAGGGAAAAAGTCTGGACCTGCCAAGAGACTTTTTCTTCCCTCTTTGTTTCCTGGTGCAAGAGGAGAGGGGAGGGGATTAAGAGGGCTGCTTAAAGGAGATCCAGAGACCAGCGTGAGCCGTGGCTATCAGCGCGGACCCCAGAGACGGGCATGAGACGCTAAGGCTGCTGCTGCCGCCACCAAGGAGCCTGTGTGAGAGCACAGGTCACTCCCCAGACCTCCCTTCCGGGGCACCTGTGCAGCCCACCACTGTCAGGGTCCGGGAATCCAGGAACAACTTCCCCGGGAGAACACACCGTGCACCTCAAGCTAGTGCAACGTCACGCCGGCCTCTGGCACCCCCGCTCTCCGTACCCCTCACTCCCCCTGGCCTGAGTGAGCCACAGCCCCCAAATCAGCGGCTCCTTTAACCCTGTCCTGTCTGAGCGAGGAACGGACGCTCTCCGGTGACCTACACGCAGAGGCGGGCCCAAATCCAAAGCTGAACCACGGGAGCTGTGCAAACAAAGAAGAGAAAGGGAAATCTCTCCCAGCAGCCTCAGGAGCAGCGGATTAAATCTCCACAATCAACTTGATGTACCCTGCATCTGTGGAATACCTGAATAGACAATGAATCATCCCAAATTGAGGAGGTGGACTTTGAGAGCAAGATTTATGATTTTTTCCCCTTTTTCTATTTTTGTGAGCATGTATGTATATGCTTCTGTGTGAGATTTTGTCTGTATAGCTTTGCTTTCACCATTTGTCCTAGGGGTCTATCCGTTTTTTTTTACTTAAAAAAATTTTTTTCTTATTATTTTTCAATTTTAGTAATTTTTAAATTTTACCTTAATTTTCTTTTCTTTTATCCTCTTTCTTTCTTTCTACTTTTTCTCCCTTTTATTCAGAGCCGTGTGGATGAAAGGCTCTTGCTGCTGCAGCCAGGAGTCAGTGCTGTGCCTCTGAGGTAAGAGAGCCAACTTCAGGACACTGGTCCACAAGAGACCTCCCAGCTCCACATAAAATCAAATGGCAAAAATCTCCCAGAGATCTCCATCAACACCAACACCGAGCTTCACTCAACGACCATCAAGCTACAGTGCTAGACACCCTATGCCAAACAACTAGCAAGACAGGAACACAACCCCACCCATTAGCAGACACACTGCCTAAAATCATAATAAGTCCACAGGCACCCCAAAACACACCACCAAATGTGGACCTGCCCACCAGAAAGACAAGATCCAGCTTCACCCACCAGAACACAGGCACTAGTCCCCTCCACCAGGAGGCCTACACAACCCACTGAACCAACTTTAGCCACTGGGGACAAACACCAAAAACAACGGGAACTACGAACCTGCAGCCTGATAAAAGGAGACCCGAAACAGTAAGATAAGCAAAATGAGAAGACATAAAAACACACAGCAGATGAAGGAGCAAGATAAAAATGCACCAGGCCTAACAAATGAAGACGAAATAGGCAGTCTACCTGAAAAAGAATTCAGAATAATGATAGCAAAGATGATCCAAAATCTTGGAAATACAATAGACAAAATGCAAGAAACATCTGACAAGGACCTAGAAGAACTAAAGATGAAACAAGCAATGATGAAAAACACAACAAATGAAATTTAAAAAACTCTAGAAGGGATCAATAGAAGACTAACTGAGGCAGAAGAACGGATAAGTGACCTGGAAGATAGAATAGTGGAAATAACTACTGCAGGTCAGAATAAAGAAAAAAGAATGACAAGAAATGAGGACAGTCTCAGAGACCCCTGGGACAATATTAAACGCACAAACATTTGAATTATAGCGGTTCCAGAAGAAGAGAAAAAGAAAGGGACTGAGAAAATATTTGAAGAGATTATAGTTGAAAACGTCCCTAATATGGGAAAGGAAATAGTTAATCAAGTCCAGGAAGCACAGAGAGTACCATACAGGATAAATCCAAGGAGAAACACTCCAAGACACATATTAATCAAACTGTCAAAAATTAAATACAAAGAAAACATATTAAAAGCAGCAAGGGAAAAACAACAAAAAACACACAAGGGAATCCCCATAAGGTTAACAGCTAATCTTTCAATAGAAACTCTGCAAGCCAGAAGGGACTGGCAGGACATATTTAAAGTGATGAAGGAGAAAAACCTACAACCAAGATTACCCAGCAAGGATCTCATTCAGATTTGATGGAGAAATTAAAACCTTTACAGACAAGCAAAAGCTGAGAGAATTCAGCACCACCAAACCAACTTTACAACAAATGCTAAAGGATCTTCTCTAGGCAAGAAACACAAGAGAAGGAAGAGACGTACAATAACAAACCCAAAACAATTAAGAAAATGGGAATAGGAACATAAATATTGACAATTACCTTAAATGTAAATGGATTAAATGCTCTCACCGAAAGACACAGACTGGCTGAATGGATATAAAAACAAGACTCATACATATGCTGTCTACAAGAGACCCACTTCAGACCTAGAGACACAAACAGACTGAAAGTGAGGGGATGGAAAAAGATATTCCATGCAAATGGAAACCAAAAGAAAGATGGAGTAGCAATTCTCATTATCATTCAAAATAGAGTTTAAAATAAAGAATGTTACAAGAGACAAGGAAGGACACTATATAATGATCATGGGATCGATCCAAGAAGAAGATATAACAATTGTAAATATTTATGCACCCAACATAGGAGCACCTCAATATATAAGGCAAATACTAACAGCCATAAAAGGGGAAATCAACAGTAACACATTCATAGTAGGGGACATTAACACCCCACTTTCACCAATGGACAGATCATCCAAAATGAAAATAAGGAAACACAAGCTTTAAATGATACATTAAACAAGATGGGCTTAACTGATATTTATAGGACATTCCATCCAAAAACAACAGAGGACACATTTTTCTCAAGTGCTCATGGAACATACTCCAGGACAGATCATATCTTGGGTCACAAATCAAGCCTTGTTAAATTTAAGAAAATTGAAATTGTATCAAGTATCTTTTCCGACCACAATGCTATGAGACTAGATATTAAAGGAAAAGATCTGTAAAAAATACAAACACATGGAGGCTACACAATACACTACTTAATAACGAAGTGATCACTGAAGAAATCAAAGAGGAAACCAAAAAATACCTAAAAACAAATGACAATAGAGACATGATGACCCGAAACCTATGGGATGCAGCAAAAGCAGTTCTAAGAGGGAAGTTTATAGCAATACAACCCTACCTTAAGAAACAGGAAACATCTCGAATTAACAACCTAACATTGCACCTAAAGCAATTAGAGAAAGAAGAACAAGAAAACCCCAAATTTAGCAGAAAGAAAGAAATCATAAAGATCAGATCAGAAATAAATGAAAAAGAAATGAAGGAAACGATAGCCACAGATCAACAAAACTCAAAGCTGGTTCTTTGAGAAGATAAAATTGATAAACCATTAGCTACACTCATGAAGAACAAAAGGGAGAAGACTCAAATCAATAGAATCAGAAATGAAAAACGAGAAGCAACAACTGACACTGCAGAAATACAAAAGATCATGAGAGATTACTACAAGCAACTCTATGCCAATAAAATGGACAACCTAGAAGAAAGGGACAAATTCTTAGAAATGCACAACCTGCCAAGACTGAATCAGGAAGAAATAGAAAATATGAACAGACCATTCACAAGCACTGAGATTGAAAATGTGATTAAAAATCTTGCAACAAACAAAAGCCCAGGACCAGATGGCTTCACAGGCGAATTCTACCAAACATTTAGAGAAGAGCTAACACCTATTCTTCTCAAACTCTTCCAAAATATAGCAGAGGGAGGAACCCTCCCAAGCTCATTCTACAAGGCCACCATCACCCTGATACCAAAACCAGACAAAGATGTCACAACGAAAGAAAACTACAGGCCAATATCACTGATGAACATAGATGCAAAAATCCTCAACAAAATACTAGCAAACAGAATCCAACAGCACATTAAGAGGATCATACACCACGATCAAGTGGGGTTAATTCCAGGAATGCAAGGATTCTTCAATATAAGCAAATCAATCAATGTGATACACCATATTAACAAACTGAAGGAGAAAAACCATATGGTCATCTCAACAGATGCAAATGAAAGCTTTAGACAAAATTCAACACCCATTTATGATAAAGACCCTCCAGGAGGTAGGCACAGAGGGAACTTTCCTCAACCTAATAAAGGCCATATATGACAAACCCACAGCCAACATCACCCTCAATGGTGAAAAACTGAAATCATTTCTACTAAGATCAGGAACAAGACAAGGTTGCCCAATCTCACCACTCTTATTCAACATAGTTTTGGAAGTTTTAGCCACAGCAGAGAAGAAAAGGAAATACAAGGAATCCAAATTAGAAAAGAAGTAAAGCTGTCACTATTAGCAGATGACATGATACTCTACATAGAGAATCCTAAAGATGTTACCAGAAAACTACTAAAGCTAATCAATATATTAGGTAAAGTAGCAGGATACAAAAGTAACGCACAGAAATCTCTGGCATTCCTATACACTAATGATGAAAAATCTGAAAGTGAAATCAAGAAAACACTCCCATTTACCACTGCAACAAAAAGAATAAAATATCTAGGAATAAACCTACCTAAGGAGACAAAAGACCTGTATGCAGAAAATTATAAGACACTGATGAAAGAAATTAAAGATGATACAAACAGATGGAGAGATATACCATGTTCTTGGATTGGAAGAATCAACATTGTGAAAATGACTCTACTCCCCAAAGCAATCTATAGATTCAATGCAATCCCTATCAAACTACCACTGGCATTTTTCACAGAACTAGAACAAAAAATTTCACAATTTGTATGGAAACACAAAAGACCCCGAATAGCCAAAGCAATCTTGAGAACAAAAAATGGAGCTGGAGGAATCAGGCTGCCTGACTTCAGACTATACTACAAAGCTACAGTAATCAAGACAGTATGGTACTGGCACAAAAACAGAAAGATAGATCAATGGAATAGGATAGAAAGCCCAGAGATAAACCCATGCACATATGGTCACCTTATCTTTGATAAAGGTGGCAGGAATATACAGTGGAGAAAGGACAGCCTCTTCAATAAGTGGTGCTGGGAAAACTGGACAGCTACATGTAAAAGTATGAGATTAGATCACTCCCTAACACCATACACAAAAATAAGCTCAAAATGGATTAAAGACCTAAATGTAAGGCTAGAAACTATCAAACTCTTAGAGGAAAACATAGGCAGAACACTCTATGACATAAATCACAGCAAGATCCTTCTTGACCCACATCCTAGAGTAATGGAAATAAAAACAAAAACAAACAAATGTGACCTAATGAAACTGCAAAGCTTTTGCACAGCAAAGGAAACCATAAACAAGACCAAAAGACAACCCTCAGAATGGGAGAAAATATTTGCAAATGAAGCAACTGACAAAGGATTAATCTCCAAAATTTATAAGCAGCTCATGCAGCTCAATAACAAAAAAACAACCCAATCCAAAGATGGGCAGAAGACCTAAATAGACATTTCTCCAAAGATGATATACAGATTGCCAACAAACACATGAAAGAATGCTCAACATCATTAATCATTAGAGAAATGCAAATCAAAACTACAATGAGATATCATCTCACACCAGTCAGAATGGCCATCATCAAAAAATCTAGAAACAATAAATGCTGGAGAGGGTGTGGAGAAAAGGGAACACTCTTGTACTGCTGGTGGGAGTGTGAATTGGTACAGCCACTATGGAGAACAGTATGGAGGCCCCTTAAAAATCTACATAGAACTACCATGTGACCCAGCAATCCCACTACTGGGATTCAAAAAGAGTCAAGTACCAAAATGTTGATTGCTGCTCTATTTACAATAGCCAGGAGATGGAAACAACTTAAGTGTCCACCGTCGGATGAATGGATAAGGAAGATGTGGCACATATATACAATGGAATATT
The DNA here is from genome assembly GCF_000442215.2 of Lipotes vexillifer. Classification (NCBI taxonomy): domain Eukaryota; kingdom Metazoa; phylum Chordata; class Mammalia; order Artiodactyla; family Lipotidae; genus Lipotes; species Lipotes vexillifer. The sequence goes on from NW_006799479.1 coordinate 1,310,404, forward strand.
ACTCAGCCATAAAAAGAAACAAAGTTGAACTATTTGTAATGAGGTGGATGGACCTAGAGTCTGTCATAGAGAGTGAAGTTAGAAAGAGAAAGACAAATACCGTATGCTAATACATATATATGGAATTTAAGAAAAAAAATATGTCATGAAGAACCTAGGGGTAAGACAGGAATAAAGACACAGACCTACTAGAGAATGGACTTGAGGATATGAGGAGGGGGAAGGGTAAGCTGTGACAAAGTGAGAGAGTGGCATGCACATATATACACCACCAAACGTAAAACAGACAGCTAGTGGGAGAGCAGCCGCATAGCACAGGGAGATCAGCTCGGTGCTTTGTGACCACCTAGAGGGGTGGGATAGGGAGAGTGGGAGGGAGGGAGATTTAAGAGGGAGGAGATATGGGAACATATGTATATGTGTAACTGATTCACTTTGTTATAAAGCAGAAACTAACACACCATTGTAAAGCAATTATACTCCAATAAAGATGTTAAAAAAAAAAAAGAAAATGAACGCTTAATAAAATGCCAAGAATTCATAATGCCACCCTACCTGCTTGCACTTCTGGAACGTCTGGCTGTGCTGTAACTTTTTGGTGGTGTTTTGGAACGTTTCTTTTCTTTGTCTTCTTTCTTTTTGTCTCTAAGAAATGAAAACAATTTATGAATGTATTAGAAGATTCAACTAATATATATTTCTATCAAACTACAAATAAAAACAGATGTACAGTGAAATCGAATGTGATTCTTTAATGTTATTATACAAACTTACAAACTTTTATTATACAAACAATGTTATCATACAAACTTACAAACTTAAGAATAACAGTAACTCAAGCGGCGTATTTGTGGTAAACAAATTTTAAAAATCCTATTTTCCTGGTATTCCACATAAAACTTCTCTCCAAGAGCAAAGCAGACTATGTGGCAAGAAAACAAGGATGTTGGCCAGTTTCTTAGTATGTCTGGCGATAAACGGTAATAGTTTCAATAACTTTCTCTAGGCTCTTCAACACTCTGTTTTTCTCTCAGCTAAGTAAGTACCAGTTTCCCAACCGACCCTGGCTCTAAATCCTCTACTGACAGGCCAAAGCCCCATCACTATTTTAAGTTTTTCTTTCAAAGCACACACCCGATGTAACCTCTTCATGGATGAAGCCAACCTTGTAACTTGTTCCCTGCTGCTATATATTCTGGGCTATTCAATGCTTTTAGAAAAAGAACATCAAAATGGATGTTCAGGCCTCAACTCTAAAATCTTTCTACAGATTCTTCTATGTTTACTTTTATTCCCCACAGCATTTTTTTGCCCCAAGATTCTAGGCAAAAGGTAAAATATATACATATTTGTAATATATATATGTCCCTTATATCCTTATACTCATGAACACATACCTATTTTCAACTGTTCTACAGTTTTAGAGATTAAAGTATCTCTTCGGTTATTCTAGGCTAGTCCCACCCTATATCCTGTGCTTCATTCCCTCCCATCTTTGCTCATCCTGCTCCATCAGTTATCCTCTCTATTCATTCAAGTCTTTATCATCGAATTCCTAGATTACTTTAATAGTGCTTTAAGGGGCCCCAGTCATATTTTCCACATATTGATGCTATACCCCCTATCAGAAATCTTTCAAAGTACAAATTTGAAAATATTAATTCCCTGCTCATCACTTTTCAATTCATTCCTGTTGCCTCCTGGATCAGCCACAAACTCCTTAGTGTGAACAACAAAGCCTTCTATGGTGATCCGTCTCCTTAACTTTCCTGACCTCATTTCCTGGTCCTTCTATACCAAAATACTTGCTATTTCAAGAATTCATGCTAACTTTGTAAACATTCTCTACCTGAAACCATGCCCCCCGAGTCCAGTCAAATCTATCAGAATTCAATACTCAAGAGTCACCTCTCAATAAATCTCTTCCGACATCCCTAAAAATGGCCCTTCCTTTGTAATTACATTCATCTCTCTCCTAGTATAAAGGAAGTTCCTTGAGGAAAGGAATGCCTAATTGCTTTGTGTAAGAGATGTTTCATTAAGTAAGCTTGTTTGTTTGACTGACTGAATTAAAAGATGACTAACTGTAAAACATGAGTAAAAGCCTCGTTAGAGGCTGAACACTCAGTAAAGCTATCCCAGAACCTCTGTCCCCACTTGAGTTATATGCTTACCAAGAATAAATTTTGTTGCCCCCTCCCTGTGATCCTTACTATTTTAATTACATAATTAAATATATAAATGGGTAAAGTAGTATAAAATATAGGGCTGCTTCTAGAAAATTAAGGCAAATGTTTTAGAAAGAGATAAAGGACATTTGTTAAAAATTAAGTGTTGTGAAATTGTATTGTGTGACAACTAAAAATGGGGGAAAAAAATCGACATATTTCCAAGTAACAGAGTTCTCAACACTTTTAAAGGTGGTTTAAATGAAAAGAAAGTGATTTGGTATGTATTATTCAAGACTAGGCCTAATTTCAAACAGTTTGACCCTATATGAAAAAACAAATTACTGAATACATGTTTAAGCTGAAATACAATGTTAAGGTGGGGATGTCTGTTTTTTAATGAATCCTCACTTTAATTCTCTACTGGTCCCCAAACCATGGGATAAGACTGTTAAGTATGGTTCAGTCTCTGGAATATAGCAATACGGAATTCATATTTACAAAGGTGCTCACAATGAGGTATATAAAGATGAATTAGGAAGGCATGATTGTCTGCCATAAACTCTTTGGCATACCAAGAGATGTGGCTGGTAACAATAAATCCTTAGTAATGGCTGAATGGAAAAGAGGAAATGAAAAAAGGCAGTAGAAACAGCTAAGAATTTTTACTACAAAGAAATTTTATCTAGGCCTTCAGCTCTAAGTAGAAATCTCAAGTTTATGAAGAAGCACAAGAAAACAATGCCTCCTCCACCAGTTTCTTCCTATCTCCTATCATAACCTCTTCTTTGTCATTAAAGCAGCAATATTTGGGGGTGTTGGGAACTCTAAAATTTGTCTTCCCACTCAGTGTTTGTTAATAGTTTTTTTTTTACTGTACCTGTTTTTTGATGTGCTCCTTGACCTTCTACCCCTCTCTCTGGAATGAGATCTTCTCCGTCTTGGACTTTTGGATCGTCGTCTACTCCTTGACTTAGAATGTGATCGCCTTCTTGATCTGCTTCTTGACCGCCTTATAATATAAAAGGAAGCAAACACATGTATGTAAATGGAAAAAGACTAGCTCTGTTTCTGACTATTTCATATAAGCATCAGACAAAAGATTCAGACATGTGGACTAGCCATCAGTGAGGGTAATTTCCTGCCATTATTTATTTACTCTACACAACATCTTTGATATCCTAGAAATTAGTAAATACCTTTTAACACCTGGAATTCCTCACCTTTTAATCTTTTGCTCAACCTGTCAAACCAATCCTACTTTGCCCATTGAAACTACAACTCCAGACTTAAAAATACTGCTAGAGAATGAAGGAAAACAAAAAATATTTGACTCATTTGCATCATTTCGCAATTACACAGCATTTTTGCAAATACACCTTATTTGATTCCTCACTATTTCAAGTTAAACCCATTTACTACTTATCGAATACTTATTTATGCCCACTACATGCTTTACAAATACTAACTCATTTACCCTCATAATAAACCTAATAAAGTATGTACCATTATTATTCCCATTTTAAAAATGGAAAACATATAGTGTGTTGCCTTCTATGATTTCCAATTGTTGTTCTCTGAAATATATTCCACTTCCTCGATTTGCAGTTTAAGAGAAATCCAAGTAATGCAAGCATGATACAGATACATTCAACTCAGTACAGACTGCCTTTTCTACTCTTAAGTGTCCTCAACATTACATCATCATCTCTTTCCTGCCATGTAAGAGATGTTTCTCTCTGCGCCTAACGCATACCATCCTGCCCCCCATACTTTCTCTAAAAGGTTAAGTGCAATTAACCTTTTGATGTTCTTTGATCCTCCTTCCTATATTTTATTCCTTTCTATTTTAAGAATAATTGAAAATAAATTGCAGTTCTTTGCTTAGACTTGGTCATTTAATTTCTAGTGGACCATTCAACCTCTTTTCATGGAAAACTTCAAATACAATTTAAACTTTTTGCTTTTACTTTTTCAAAGTGCCAAAGGACGGACATTTTAGTAATGTAGATTTGTGTTCAAATCTCATTTATAAGCCAGTTAACTGAGAGCATTCATTATTTAACCTCTTTGAGCCTATTACTTCAGCAAAGAAAAACAACAGCACCTCCATCACAGAATAAAGCCCAGCTCAGTGCCTTACTGTAGACATATATATTATATACCGACTCCCTCTTCTCTTACTAATGTGTTAACATAGTATTGCCATCATTCTCTAGAGCAGCTGTTTCAAAACCCATCAGTAGCAGTGTCTCATCAAATTCAATAACTTTATGTTTTGCTCATTTCTTATTTTTTGACCATATTTGAAACTATCTACTAAAGCAATCCCTCTCAATAACATGTCTATATCCTAGGAAATTTTCATGTAATGCTTACCTACCTTTTTCTAAGCTCCATAAGGACAAGGGGTATATATGTCTATACCACTGTACACTTGAGCAACTACTACAGTGTCTGACTAGTAAACGGTACTATTAATATATTTTGAGTGAAATATTGACCCTATATCAGAACCATCACTTTCTTATTAAGAATTTTTTAAATTCTGGAAAACCAAAATTGATGCTATTAGAATTAAGTATTGTTCATATTTTGAGAATTCTGGCTTTAACAAAAATTTAAGTCAACAATCATTTTAGCAAAACGGTTACACATTTATCCTACCTCTAATGTATATAGAAAAAAATATAGTTGTAGGAAAAAATCGTAAGTGCATTGTTGTAGGTTTCCTTCTAAACAAAGTGATTAATAATATAAAATAGTGCTCATTTCGGCAGGACATATACTAAAATTGGAACGATAAAGATTAGCATGGCCCCTGCGCAAGGATGACATGCAAATTCGTGAAGCGTTCCATATTTTTTCTTACTTTTCATGGAAAAAAAAGTCACTTATAAAAGAAAAAAAATTGTTGTATTATTAGTTGAGATTTAACTAAGTCTGTGTAAAGGTAGAACTGAGTTGTTCAATACAGTAGCCACTAATCACATATGGTTATTTAAATCTAACTTTTAATAATTAAAAAAATATATATATAAAATAGTTTAAAAAATCTGATAAGCAGAGGTATTACATCAATCAATTTATTATAAGGTGCTAAAACAGTTATTTTTCAACAGCATTGCACTACAGAGCCACTTCAACAGTTTACATAAGCTTTTAAAAATCAGAAAAATAAAGATTATCGTATTATGTATCTAAATATGCAAAAAGCTTATTCAACGTAATGGTCATTTTATATACCAAGATGCTTAAAATACAACAACTCATAAACTTTATCTTTCTGTTATGAGGCATTACTACAAGTGTTCAAAAGCACTTTGTTCAGGGAAATAAAAGTTTCACTGTTATTTCCCATTGGTCATAATTAAAATTAGTTATTTGAAAGCCTTAGCATGTCCCTGTTATGTACAAAGGAAAAAGATATAGGTTCTCCTTTTTAAATCTTTTTAAGTGTTAAACTAAGCTATGAGACCACCTGTTCTGGAAGGTTAGGATTCTAAGTACAGGCACAGCTCAGAGATACTATGAGTTTGTTCCCAGATCACTGCAATAAACTGAGTATCGCAAAAAAGTGAGTCACAATGAATTTATGGTTTCCCAGTGCATATAAAAGTTATGTTTATACTATACTGTAGTCTGTGAAGTGTGCAATAGCATTATGTCTAAAAAACAGTGTACGTAATTTAATTAAAAATGTGGCTAAAGATTGCTAAACATCACCTGAGCTTTCAGGGAGCTATAATCTTTTTGCAATAGTAACAACATCAAAGATCACTAATCACAGATCACCATAACAAATATAATAATGAGGTTAGCTATTTTGGAGTGGCAATTGACAAGTGTAGAAAGATTAAACCAAGATGAATAGTAAAGATCCTTGAACACCATTCTAAGGTTTTATGTGTTAACTTATTAAGACAATAAGGAGCTTCTAAAGGTTTCATAGAGCTGTGACATGTTCTAGATTTGGGTTTTTGAAAGACATCTTTAAGAATGAGATGGGCTGGGGGAAGGTGGGTGACAGACACACCAGACAAAACTACCCTGTAACATTCTGCTACAGACTGAATGTTTGTGTCCTCCCAAAATTCTTATGCAAAACCGAATACCCAATGTTATGACATTATGAGGTAGCGGCCTTTGGGAGGTGACTACATTATAAAGGTGCAGCTTTCATGAATAGGATTAATGCCCATATGAAACAAGTCTCAGAAGACCCCCTGGTCCATTCCCCTATGTGAGGACACAGTGAAGAGACAGCAAACTATAAATGAGGAAGCAGGTCCTCACCAGACACCAAATTTACTGACACCTTGATCTTGAACTTCCCAGCTTCCAACACTGTGAGAAGTAAATTTCTATTGTTTATAAGCCACCCAGTCTATGGTATTGTTATAGCATCCGAATGGACTAAGACACAGTCTAAAAAATGACTTAACAATGTTATGGGGTCCGTCAATTTTTTTGTTTTTCAAAATAATAACAAGATATTTTTTGCCTTTTCCACTGTGACATTTGCACTAATGGTGCAAAAGCAATGGTGGTGTACAAGTACTGGCATCTCCTTATTACAAATCAAGGTAGTGGCAACTGAACCTTCCTGTATCTACTGTATTCTTCATTTGTAGTATGCACTTGCAGTAAAAAGAAAGAAAGAAAAAACCCTGCCATTTTCACTAAGGATGTCTTTGATAAAGCCAGTAAAAACTATTAATTTTATTAAATCTAGTCCCTTGAGTAATATTAGAGTAGTGTTATTGACTAGTAATGTTAAATCTAGTCCCTTCAGCAATATTCTGTGTAACAAAATGGGCAGTATGCATAAATCACTTCTGATACTTTATAGTTCAATGACTGTGTCAAGGAAGACACCTGTGTGACTGAGTGTGAGCTCACCTAATTGCTTTTGCCATGAAATATCATCTTTACCTGAAAGAACAAGTGACAAACCATGGTTGTTCAGACTTGGGTATTTGGTAGAACACTTTCATGGAAAATGAGTAAGGTTTATCATTTCAAGGAAACCAAATTTGTTGCCAATAATAAAATTTGAGCTTTCAAGAGAAAATTAAATTTTGGAAAACCTGAACACACCATTGTGAACTTGACAGCTTCCTAACACTTTAAAAGGGTTTACCGATGAGATGTGTGGCGATATTACCAAGTCATTTTTTGATCTTGTGTAACAAAATGTGTCAACATTTGAAAACCTGCATAATGCAATAAATCAATCATTTTCCAAACCACCAATGCATAACTGTACAAAAGCATGCCTGGGAAAAAGATCCATCAAGGTTTAAGAAAGATCAACAGATTTTAAAGTAGCAAAATATAAAAGGTTCACTATTACGGTTTCAGATTCCATATTACTACTACCTTTTAAGAAAGTACTCTTGTTAAGTTTTGGTATTATATCAAAGAATACTATTCCCAATTACCTGAAAAGACTATAAAATTACTTTTCCCTCTTCTCACTATATATTTGTGTAAGATTTTGTACATATATTAACTAAAATATATTGCAATAAGTTGAATGCAGAATCCTGTACATGCCTTCTAGTAAGCCAAAGGTTAAAGAGATTTGCAAAGATTTAAAACAAAGCCATTCTTTTAATTTTTCTGGCAAAGTTTTGTTTCAAAGCTAAGTTAATACAAATGGGTTTACTACTGTTATTTCAGATGATGGTTTCAAATTTTATTACGGCCAACACTGATAGATATAACCCACATAAACAAAAGCTCATCGGAGTACTCAAATTTTCTACAAGTATAGAGGTCTTAATACCAGCAAGTTTGAGAGCCACTGGGCTAGAGAGACCCTTACAAACTTATACAGGAATGTCATGTGAAAAAGAAAATACACTGGTCCTTTTAAATTGCCTAGTCTCATTCTAGGTAGGATAAAGAATAATTGGTACTATCACGTGGTTTGTCCAATAATACAAAGAACAATCTCATAAAAGGTAACAAGCTGTCATCTGCAAATATTCAAGCTTTAGATGGTAATCTGCAGGCTGCATGACGACATTCCATGTTCAAACTCTCAGGAGTCCGGTGAAAAGTCAGAACTAGAATTCAAGTTAAAAGTTTCAAGTCCAGTGTTCTTTCCATAGTACTAATTCATTTTAGTGCTCAAATCCCAGTGACTTCCTCCTAAGCCTGGATTTTTGGGGGTTTTAAAGTATCAACCCTCCATGTCTTTTCTCCATTTATATATGTGTGAACACTTATTCTCATACTCTGCTAACAGCAGTAGTTACCAAAACCACTTTAACCAGGAGCTAATTAGGTTAAGAGATAAGCAGATGTGACACATAGAGAAATTATCTTTGTCTAAGCTACAACTTACTACCAAAAAGCAATCAATCTAATAACCTGTGCCTAGAAGATGAGGGAGTCCTCCTCCTCCTAGAACGTGATCTTGATCTCGAGTGCCTTCGTTTTTCTTCTTTCTTATCTGGATTTAAAAGAAAAGGAATCTGGCTTTAGACATCGTCAAGCAGGAAGATTATTCCCATTCAGGAGTTATTCTTAGAATTTATTACCTTAATTTTCAGTTTTAATACAAAATTCTTAAATTCAGGCAGCTAAAGGTTCCTTTGACTATTTCATTTGCCAGACTTAGGAGGCTGTCAAGTGTCATCCATAAAACAATCTATGAAAATAATTACCTTTCTCATTCTTTACCCTTTAGAGATTTCTAAATCATGAGTCCCTTTTTCCATTCCTAGATTCTACTTCCCCAAATATAGCTACCATTCACCCAGATTAAAACTCTAATCTTTACATGTTTATGTATTAATAGCATCTCCCCAACCAGTACTTAAGTGTAAAATATGTTTAAAAAATACGTTTACAATAAAAATATAAAATAAACATTTAAAATTGTTGGACCAGCAAAATGTTCCTTCTTTCATTCATCACTTAGCTCTATTCTCCTTTCCTAAAGAGTGTCTCATTCATTAACTCTTTTCACTATACTGCTGGGACAAAAATGGATTTTACTAAGCTAGCTCTTTTTTTAATCTGTCTGTCCTTCCTCACTCATTTTCAACTGTGTAAGTGCAGAGAGCAGAGCTAGAAAGATCTGTCATCATTTCCTAGTTTTAAAATAACACATAAACTCCTTAACTTACTCCTTAGGACATAATGAAAGAGAAATACAGCCATCGCATTCTTCGTATATGGACTATCAAAGTGAGACTGAGTTCCTCTTTTACATTTAGATCATTTCATTAATAGGATTCAATTTATTGTGAATGTCATTATTAATAAATTAACAAAAATCTTGGGGCAAAAAAAAATTCATAAAGAAACCAATTTTAGTCATTTCAGTTATGAGTTTTCAATGAAAACAGAAATGGTGTTCTGGCTTTGGAGTTGTACAGGTCCAGTTGTCTATCAAAAGTTCCTACTGCTTGCCATGTGACCTTGGGCTAATTATTTAATAATTTGTTGATTAAATGAGAATACACATAAAGCATATGATATTAATTTATCCATTATACTTAACAATTATTTGCCTAATATTATATATAATAAAAACCATCCCATTTATTAAGAAATAGAGTGAAAAAATGAATAAAACATTGTTTTTAATGGGGAAAAAAAAATCAGGACCAAAGACCAAAATACATGCAGGAAGACAATGGGACAACCATTCATTTCATCTCAAAAAGACAATCTGCAAAGAATAATATATTTGCTTTTCTTTAAACAAATGGCATAAACAGAAGATCTTTAGTAGGTTTTCTTGGTCAAATAAAAGACTGAAATCAATTAGGCTACCCCAACTTACGCAAACATAAATGATTAAAAAACCACCAAAAAAAAAAAACCTCATAAATTAAAAACAACCAAACTATCACACGAAGCATTAGGTGATCCTAGGCACTAATGTTTCCGAATGAAGAATTCTTTGTTTAGCGAGTGGGAGGTGCTTGTACACTGTAGGATGTTTAGTATATCCCTGGCCCTCTACCTACCGGATGCAGCTGGTACCAGCATGACAACTAAGTGTCTCCAGATATTTCCAAATATGCCTGGGTAACAACTCTTACCCATACCACCCACCCACTCCCAAATGAGAATCACTGTACTAAATGATCTTTTATCAAAATACGGAAAATAAAATTTAAAAAAATGACAAGTATTATTCAACAAATTTCCAAACATAATTGCATAAACCTATTATACCTGGTTCTATAGCAGCAGAAATTAGGGACTGTGCTTCTCGTACTCTCTTCATGGCTTCCTCTATTTCTTTACTAGAGGTATCTGATTTCAGACTCGGTGAAACAAGACCAGCAGCTACATGATTCAACCTGGAACAGAACCAAGAATTGCATCTGAAATATTTTAAAATGTACAACAGCATTTCAAATAAACACATGTTCCTATCATCATTTTAGTAAGATACTCCTTGAAAAAAAGTGGGGGGGAACTCCACAATTTTGATAAAATTATATGTAATATAAATATATAGTATAGTAAGCTTTGGATATTTACAATGGCACCTGCACTTTAAAAGACTCAGAGATATGTGGAATAAGAAAAAAAAATCTATTTAATTTTGCTCAACATCCATGAACTTTCTATACACATTTTGACAAATGTTAGTACATGGGAATATGCTGATGCTAAAGATTTTTGATTAACAGAATCTTCCTTAATATGATTTAAAAACTTTCTAAATCATCATAATTTTGTTGGGGAAGAGAATTACTTTTAAGCTTGCAGATGGGGAGAAACTGAGGCAGAAGCCAATGGCACACCAAAATTACTTACAAAATTCCTGAATGGAAAGGCTAAAGATACACCTTAAGGGTTTATAAAAGCGAAAAAATACTGTAGACACCAAGTTGAGGCTGGTAGTTATTTGTGGGTAGAGTGGGAAATGTAAACAAGAATGAGTACACAGGGAGTTTTTAGAAACTGTATTAGTGTTTTTTGTGTTTTTTTTTGCAGTAGGCGGGCCTCTCACTGCTGTGGCCTCTCCCGTTGCGGAGCACAGGCTCCGGACGCACAGGCTCAGCGGCCATGGCTCACGGGCCCAGCCGCTCTGCGGCATGTGGTATCCTCCCAGACCGGGGCATGAACCAGTGTCCCCTGCATTGGCAGGCAGACTCTCAACCACTGCGCCACCAGGGAAGCCCCTAAAAACTGTATTAGTGATATTTTTATAAGCAGGGTGGTAGACACTTGGATTTTACCTGGTAATTTTTAAGACAAAAATGCCACTAACTACTATAATCAAATGAGTCTGTCCTGCCTCCCCCACATGCTCTCCCACTTACTGACAGTGACTTTCACCAAGTTAAGAAGAAGCATTAAGCTCAGATTTGATACACCAAGAAATTAGCAATGAAAATATCTCATGAATTTGTGATATATCGAGTAGGAAATATAAGTTACAGCATGAAGAAAACTTTTCAAAGCCCCTAAAAAGATGTTGACTATTATTATGTGACATGTATTACTCCTTTACTCTGGGCTAGTGTTTCCCTCACTTCTGTCTTCCTCTTATTCATCCCCTAGGGCAGTGGTCCCCAACCTTCCTGGAGCCACGGACCAGTTCTGTGGAAGACAATTTTTCCATGGACGGACGGGGGTGTGTGGGTGTGGGGGGGCGCTGGTCCAGGCGTAATGTGAGTGATGGGGAGCAGCAGATGAAGCTCCACTCGCTCGCCTGCCACTCACCTCCTGCTGTGCGGCCCAGTTCCTAACAGGCTGCTGTGGACTGGTATGGGCCGCAGCCTGGGGGTTGGGGACTCTTGCCCTAGGGCTTAGCCTCTCTGATCTTTGAACTAAGTTCTCCTCCTTGTAATAAGTTCCCATAGCACCTCTGTACTTCCTCTAGTTGGATGCACATGCTTTACTATAGTTAAATAGTGTCTCCCTTCCTGAGTACAGTAGTAGTCAGTATAATTTTTAAATGAATCAACTAAAGACAACACCTAGTTCTTTACTTGTCATCCTGGTTTAACCTACTTACAATGATTTTCAAAGACCAATAATTATTCCAAAACAAAACCCTTTATAGATGGGCTTACCTCTGGATTTTTTCTCCTTGTTTCTAGAAAACAGGATTACATATTGCATGCCTTGAGAAAACTTTCTTTTAGCTATCAAAAATAAAATACCTGTTCTCTAGATATTACTATATCTATCACCAATGGAAACAGAAGAAAAAAATCCTTACTTGGGATCAACAGTACTCATAAGTTTCAGCAACTGATCTGCTGCAAGAGACTGGAAAAACAAAAAAATAGCGATGAGAACACACAGAACAATAAATGATTACTATTTTAATTTTTTTAGTATGTTGAAATGTCCTAGAACAATCTGGCAAACCTACAGAAACTAACATATCCCAAGCACAACAATGACCAATAGAAATATAATGCCAGCCAAATATGTCATATTAAGTTTTCTAGTCGCAACATTAAAAAAGTAAACAGGTGACATTAGTGACTGTAGTACTGGATACCCAGAGCTGCTTTATCAGGTTAATTATGAAGATTATGAAGCTGAACAGTCCAGATTTTATAGAATAATCACTTCCTCCTTATTTTAAGACATTCTAAGGGAAAGTAGCATTTTAAGGAAACATGTAAAACAAAACTCAAAGTGCTTAGTCAGTATAATAATCAAAAGTATTCCATAAAGGACTTTAGGAAAAAGTTTAGCCAAATCGCAATGAGGAAAAACAAAAATCTCCAAGTGAGTAGATGACAAGAGAATAAATTATGAACACACATTCCTATCATTTTATGACTTTATTTTGACTTCATAACATATTCATGAGGTGTTGGCTTCCTGTGAAACTAGTCTACTTTGAACTTTATCAAATGAGAAATTCTTTGATGGGCAAGGGGCCAATAATGCAGAGACCTTTTAAATCTCTCATTAACAAGTGTACATAAGAAAAAAATTACTACAATATATAAGTCAGTTACCTCCTGCTCTTGAAATGCAAACTAACATTTAATGAAGTAAATTTTTTAATTACAAAAATGAGCTCAGAGTTGAAGGGTATTAAGTTATACCTGAGAGTTCAAGTTTGCTCCAGGAAGCCCAAGTGCAGCAAGGGCAGGATCAAGAGTAGGAGCTCCCAAAGCAGCCAATGGAACAGCGCCAATCTGTGAAATTTCAAATTTTATTTATTTAAAATCTTGTTTCCGTTTCTTATACTGTGGGGGTTGGGGGAGTGCGTCAACTTCTATTTCCTCTAAAGGCCAGATAATAACTAGTTTAAGTCTGTAGGCTGTGCAGACTCCGGTGCAACTACTTAACTATGCCATTGTAGATCAAAAACAGTCAGAGACAATACATAAATAAGTGGCCATAACTGTGTTCCAATAAAACTTAACAGATAACAGGGGTCTGGCCCAAGAGCTATAGTTTGCCTACCCCTGCTATAACATGATGGCCTCATTTTTCACTCATCACAGCACATTTATCTCTAAAATCAGAATTTAGAAAAAATGCAAGGATTTTCACACATTCTTGTGCCATTTATAAATATTTACTGCTTCTTAGCTCCAAATCCATTGTTTGTTGTCCTACTGTGTGATACTGAAGGCAGCACCCTTATAAGCATTTCTCCTTTGACAGCTGGCACGATGTTAAGCTTTACTTTTAGGGGGAGCTGGAAATACCTTTAGGGGGAGCTGGAAGGGAACTGACTGTGGAAGGGATTCTTTATAGTTCTTTTGTCTCCTTTCTGATTCTTATTGCAGTGCCACATGGGACACTCAGTGGCCTTCACCTCAGTGAGTTTCAGTGCCATCCTCTTAGGCAGCTTCCTATCAAGTTCTGTGGTACCCCAGAGAACTTTCTACTGTATCTACCTTTTTGAAGGAGGTCTGAATCTTAGCCTTGAGGGGGAAGATGCACCCCCTCACCTATGTGTTTCTTTCTTGTGTTTTCTTCCTTAGCTTAGAAGTAGAGGTTGCTTCCTATACCTGCGATTCTGGTACTCATTAGAGTTCCCTTAGTAATCTCCTGTTACTAATTAGTAATTCCTTATACTAAAACTTTTCTCCTTCGAATTACGGTATGGTTCTGTCTCCTGCCTGACATAATTCTGATTAGTCAGTTTAATGCACACAAACCATGCAAAATCTTATAACTCTGGAGGCCGTTGACCTTCTCTACAAGCACTGTGCTGAAATTTCTCCTAGTTTCATTATTATTTAGTAAAAATAAGTTACCAAACTTCCTGCACTGTAACTGTTTACTGAGTTAAAACACTGTTAATACAGTTGATCCCTGAACAACATGGGGGCTAGGGGTGCTGACTCCTCATGCAGTCGAAAATACACCTGTAACTTTACAGTGAGCCCTCTGTATCTGCTGGTCCACATACTTGGATCATGCAGTACTATAATATGTATTAGCAGAAAAAAATCCTTATATAAATGGACCAAGCAGTTCAAACTCATGTTGTTCAAGGATCAACTGTACTATTATAAAAATGGTTTAGTTATTATACAATTTTATACATCAAAGGCATCTACAAATCACCCAGATATTTGAATTTATCTTTATTTTAAGCCACCTACTTAATTTAAAACCCAAGAGCTAGATAACAGCACATGAAGAAAAAAAAAAAGTCTGAACTTCACCTTTTCTTTTGTAGTTCAAATGAACATACTATTTTAAACAACATATACAACAGAAATCTTATGCCTCCTGACTTACGGGCTATTTTGAGAGCCAGTGACAAAACGATAAAAGATATTTACAATTCTCAGAATGTTCTTAAAACGCAAACTACCACTTTAATATTTATGATTACAATACTACAGCCTTCTACAATGCTCTGACCACGTGATAACAGTATATGAACCAGAATCACAACAGCACTCAAAAGCACAAATATATTTCCATTCTTTAAGAATTCAACAGAACTAATACCTGGGTAAGTGGGTTAGGAGTAGGCAGGAGTCCACCACCAGGCAGAAGACCTGCCACTGCATTAGCTGGTGCCAACAGAGACAAAGCCTTAGTCTCATCAGGAATAACTCCTGCAGAGAAACATCCATGCATTAGAACACACTCTTTTGCAAGACAGAAAACACACAAAAACACCCAGAAAATGTCTCCCTGATACACCACCTGAGTTTGCTGAAAGTATTTATGTTCGCTAAAATATAAAGCTTGATTTCTATGATTATTTATCATTAATTTTATGTCAGAATGAAACTTCAATGTGTGAAAATCTGTATCCTTTTTCTCTACAAATGGTTAAGTTTCTAGAGTAAAAAAAAATAGCACAATACACACTACTTTTTTGTTAACACTGCCAAGATTTCATCACCTGTACTCGATTTTTAAGTCATGAACCAAACGTAAGCAAGCACAGTCGGTTCTCCAGGGGTGTGCTCTCAACTTTCAAAAGCTGTTTTATGAACAACGACTCGTGTCGGCTGCTTCACTATAAAGCACACAGAAAAATCAAGATACACAAGACAAAAAAAGTTTGATTTAGGGGTTAATAATATGGTACAGTTACTATGATTTTCTTTTACACCTACCATACAAATTTTGTAAAAATTAAGAGAAGAAAAGTATGTAAAGGAAATATTCTGTTGGAATCAAGCGTAGGGCTTTTGCTGACTCATGAAAATGAATATGAATGTTTCTGAAGGTCTCTGAATACACACAGGATGTGTGTGTGGGAGTGTGAGTGAGAAAGAGAGAGAGAATAAGTAAAACAACATGGCACATTCCTTACCTGTACAGTAAAATGCCTTATGTTCCAACATGTGCCATGCTAACCATACCAAAAATGCTGCTACATAGTGTCAGTTGAAAAGCTAGCTTAGCCAAACTCCTAAAGCCAAAAACAACATGTATGTCTGTTTTTAAAGCCTAATCTGTGTATTCAGATAAAATCTAAGGGCCCTAAGAATAATATTTATGTAGACAATTTAAATTCTATCCAACAGCAAAAGCCCTATACAGATGGATTAATCTGTTAATGTGCCCAAGCCCCCAAAATGAGAGTTCAATAATACAATTAAACTACATATTTGCAAATACCAGTAGTATTTCTGTAATACATATTAAGAAACTGCATCTCATCATAAAACATACAATATGTACAGGGCACTTAAGAGAAACTGGATAAGCTGCAGAAGAAAACTGTTGGGTGGTATTTTCAGCAGGGCCTGGTATATAGTTCAGGCTGAACCAGGGAAAAGAACTGTAAAACACAACAACAAAAAAGAAAAACCACTGTTAAATAAAGGTAATGGTTCCTTCCACCTAAACTGAGAAGTGCCGATAATATAAACAAATGTATACTACACAGCACTGTTATCTTGCTTGTGTCAGAGCTGTCATCAATTTAGATACCAAGAGTTATGGAGGGGGGGAGGGGGGGAGAAGATCATTTAGATATAGGGCATTAATGCATCATTATTAACAAACCTACAAAGATTATGGGATAATTTTGCATGCAAAATTATGTCTCAAGAGGATAATATTAAGTATCAACATCTTACTAAAATTAGTGCATTTGCAACATTTCTGGCAAACTAAAATCCTCTTGAATTTATTGTGAGACACCTGATAGAAGATCTGCATCCATTAAAAAAAAAGTCATGCATCTGATCCTCTGATTAAAAAAAGACTATTTAAAAATAAAACTACAATTTAAAAATAGCAATGAGGCCCCTCACCAGTTAATTTTCATGCGTCAAGAGTATTTTTTTTTACTGCTGCTTTGATAGAACCATGAAATACTGCATGAATGTGTAGAAACGAAAGAAAAAGAAACAGACAAAAGAAACAAACATTAACCAAGGAACCTAAATAATCCCCAAATCCATTACTATTAAGAGTTCCTTCCAAATCCAGCTATCTCAGTTTTACCAGTTAAGACTATTCCTTACCGTAGACTTTGTGTCTATTGTTCTAAAACACTGACCAAGAACCAACACCAATGCTTAAGAGCTAAAACCAGGGTGAATGGTGACAAAGGAATTGAGTACATCAGATATTTAGTGGACATAACATTAATACAGCATACCATACCAAAAATTACAGTAATACACTAATAGATTCTGGAATTAAATATTTCTGTAATTCTATATATGTACTCTCTAAATATTTCACTTTCAAAACAGATCCAGAAAAATTATTATGGTCTAAAAATATTTATGAAAGCCAGTTATATGATATACTGTATTATGTTCAGGGCTTGGGAACTATAATACTTAGCCAATAAGAATTCTTTAAATTAAAAGGCTAACTAATGTTTTGTAAATTACTCACATGATTTGACCCTTGTTCCAAAAGCTATGTCCTACATTTTACTTATCCTAAATTTGAATTCTGTAAATTTTCTCTTGGTGATAAGTCTTATCCTACAACAGGCACACTGATATAAAAGAAAATGCTTAATCAAAACATACTAACTCATAAGTTTATCAGCATATATATATTTTAAAACCTTAAAATTGGGCTCATACACTTTAATATCACGGACATAGATTTACTGTTATTATATAGCATGCCTTAACCCAACTATGAATGCAATTTAATTTCTTTAGAAAACCACAGAGGCAATTTTTCTAAGTTTTAAGGACTAGACATTTCACAACTTTTACAAGGAATGGTGTAAATGTTCACATCGGTATTCAAAGATCTAAGATAGCATCTAAAGTTAACAATATCAAGATTCTGCTTCCACTGACCAGTTCACTAAGGAAAGGGGAAAGCATTTATATCCCGGTCAGCATATATGTTAATAAAATCCAGTAGTTGTAACATATTTCAGTGACTTCTTTGACTCAAATTTATAGTTACCAAAAAGCAAATAAAGTAGCAGTACATTGGGAACAAACTAATATATGTCTTAGAAGATTTTACAAAATGGAATTAATAGAGTGCTGTCTTGTCACAGTGGCTTTTTTAGATCCAAAAACCCTGCTCATTATTTTTCTGCCAAATTACTTTAACAGCCTAAAATGTAAAAAGAGAGAAAAATGTAGTTAACAAATGGTTACACCAGGAAAACACCTGGGGGACTTGAGTGCTTGCTGGCCTTTAGTTAATGTCTAGAATCCCCTGTAGCTGCAGAGGACCCACTGTTTTTCAGTCATCTGGAAGAGTTTTGCATTTGCCTTCTCCACTACAAAAATCACACACACAAATAACAGAGAGAAGAATTTATTATTTAGAGATATTCTAGAAAATATAGCAAGAATGAACAAGAAAATCTGGCATAAAAACAAAACACCCAGTGCCCATCTGGCACCTAAGCTATAGGAAATCTTGAACTTTCATAAAAACCAAAATCATTGCGACCCTTGGTATACTGAAATTCAATGTGGGATATATTTTTTAAAGTTATCAGTGAGAAGAATCACTAAGAGGAATCACTAAGGAATAAAACCAACCTGGTCACATTTATTCAAAACAGAAACAACATCATGCATTTATTTGAAGGTTTCTGTGTAAATGTGCATGGCGTGAACTGTTCACCTTCAGGACATTTTCATAAAACAACATTAAATTAACTAAGTAGATATTAGAGATATGGTTTTAATAAACTTAAAAATGCTTTAAAATAATGCAAAAGGTTAATTATCTTATAAAAACAGACCTGATTTTGAAGTTTTAAGTTAAAAAGAAAGCCTTCAAGTAAAAATATGGACCACAGTATAACAAGGGTTTCAAAATGTTAATAGCTTAGATTTTTAACATGCTACTAATGCTCACTCTAAAACTACACTGAGGTAGATGGTCATCATAGGATGCCCACGTAGGTAGTTAAACAAAGCACAAACCTTCCGCATATGGTACGACTATCAAAGCTCTGTCAACGAATACAGTGTTTGTCAGATGCTGTGCCACAACTGCTGAGTCCGGATCATGGAACTTAACAAAGCAGACTCGGGATGAGACTGGCAAAGGCGAATCACTAAAAAATAAACATAACATAAAAGAAGAGAAAAATATCAGCTAAAACAGAAATGAATGATTCACAAATGACACTTGCATTCCAAAAGTAAAAGAGGCAGATAAAAATACATAACTGCACACATATTAGTTAACCAGTTCAAAAATACGTAACATTTCCAATAAAGTACTACCCACAGAACTGACTGTAGCAAACTGCACCTAGACAAAAACAATCACTGCTTAAATTTACAATGTATCAAGTTACAAACAGCTGGAAACTATAAAGTCTCAGAGTTTGAACAGGTCACAAAAATGTCAACATTTATTTCATAATAACAATACCAGCCATTTAAAAATACAGGTAACAAGTAATTAGTTTTGGCTTAGAAAACTTTTCATTACGGCTAACTTTTCAGAGTTAAAAACAAAACTTTTTCATTATGGTTAACTTTTCAGAGTTAAAAACAAAACCATTCCATGTTAGAGACATACGAATATTGTGGTAAAGTACATCTATTTGACAATGAGTTTCCTTGATCTGCCACTAAATGCCCTGTCCTCCTCAACCTACAGCATATTAAAACTCCCAGGCATTATAAATAGTTAAGGCTCTCCCACTAGAGCACTTTCACAGAGAAAAAGAAAATTAAGCACACATGGGAATAATACTACACCCCGCCCTCCAATTAGGCAAAATTTCAGTAAGCAAAGAGTCACTCCCCTCAGCAATTGCATTCTTATATAAAACAAAAACAAGTTGCTAAGGTGCAAGCAATGGTAGGTCTAAGATAAGATTAGAAAAAGAGCAGAGTTTTTCCTGTTTTTTAAAAATATAACATGGTTAAATTTCAGCCACTAAACTCTCTGTGAAAGGGAAAGATTAAATAAAGGCAGGGGTTGCCTTAAGACCAAACCAAAAGCTATCTGAAAGTCAATACCATAAGGCAGTAGTAATCACGCCATCCCTGGTTTATATTAGAATCATGGCGGGAGCTGGGGGAGGGTGTGGAATTACAATTACATCAAGATCTCTGATGAATGAAGTACTGAGTGCTGCCTTCTTTAATTCTCCCTGACAATTTTAATATGCACCCAGGGTAAAGATAGGTTCAAAGCAAAGCTGTCAATGTATGTATCACAAATATCAAAATGGACTTAAGCCATCTTGTTACAGAAGTTTACTGCAAAATGTTTTTGAAAGGATACAGTGTTTTTTTAGTGTAAACCATCACTGGTCTAAATTAACAATGTTGCACCCAGTATACTGAAAAGAATGCTGTTTCATTAGTTTTAGTACTAAAGCTATATAGCTCTTCGTATTTCTTTCCTGACATCCACATTCTTACCACTATATTAAAAAGCTCTTTAAACACTATCATTTTACATTCTTAACATCTAACACAATGCCTTGGCAGGTAGTGAGCACTTAAATTTCTTAAAAAGTGACCTCTACCACTTCTTTGATACCATCTATTGTCATTTAACTAAAAGAAAAACATAATGACTATCAAATATTAGGTTTTTAAAGAATATAAACATAACACTTCTTTTAAAAAAATTAGGAAGCTTCCCTGGTGGCGCAGTGGTTAAAAATCCGCCTGCCAATGCAGGGGACACGGGTTCAAGCCCTGATCCGGGGAAGATCCCACATGCCACGGAGCAACTAAGCCTGTGCGCCACAACTGCTGAGCCTGTGCTCTAGAGCCCGCGAGCCACAACTACTGAAGCTTGGGCGCCTAGAGCCCATGTTCCGCAACAAGAGACACCACCGCAATGAGAAGCATGCACACTGCAACAAAGAGTAGCCCCCGCTCGCCGCAACTAGAGAAAGCCCACGCGCAGCAACAGAGACCCAACACAGCCAAAAAATAAAAAAAAAAAATTAGGAAAGTATGCCTACATTCTCCCAATGTATTTCCATTTACTTGGCGATCTTAAATAATTCACATTTTTTCTACCCACTCATGTCTGTGCAACATTAGGTGGCTATATCAAACCTGTAAGTGGCGGTGAAGTAAAGATAAAATACAAACAATTTAAATATCACGGAAAAGACAGTCACAGTAAGACAACTCAGAAGGACAAATAATTAATTTCTCTCCACTTTAAATGGTCTTGTTTAAAACCATTGCTATTTGGTCTCACAAGTATACTGTCATATTTTCTCAGTTAAAATTAATAAAAGAGATGTTAAGATAAAGAACTGATACTGGAAATTAATTTTCATACCCTAGAATTTTGTACAAGTACCACTGCTACAAATAAGATTGTCTTTACTCCTTATCTTTAAGAATTAATTAAAAAAAAAGAATTAATATAGAAGAGGCAGTGCAGTTGAAAAGAACTGAGGAGCAAGATTGGTGGTGGTATTGTCTCTACTTTCTTAAGAGTGACCTCTAAGGGTTGTTTCAGAATCTTCTGGGATGCACACATAAAATTCAGATTACTCTTTTCCATCTCAAGCCCACTGAATCTGAGAATCCCTTTTTTTTACGGGAAGGCTCTGATCCTTAACAAGGTCCGCAGCTTATACTCATGCCTGCTAAAGTAGAATTGCTGGTTTGGGTCAAAAGTTCTTTCAACCCCCAACTTAATACTGAGCTAACCATTTCTGAGCAGAGAATTTTGAGCTTATAAACAAAGCAACTCCTAAACCCTGCAAAACAGCAAGTGTGTGGCAAAGCTAACAACTCTGTTGACCTCATATGCCCTTTCCATCATGTGCTCTTATTCAGTTCTAAAGAAATACAGTAAATTGTTGCATTTATTTAAAAAATTTTAAAAGGTAAACTATGTTCTTTCCCTTACCTAACTATACTAAGTTACTTATAAGATCATTAAATTATCTCTTTTTGGTCGTTGAAAAGTTAGTAATGAATTTATCTGCAGTGTTATAAGGAGCTTTCAGTTACTGCATAACTGGCATATGCATCTCAAGGATCATTACCTGATAAGGACTCCTGTTACATTCTCCACTCTGAAATCCCACTAAAATCAAATATTTGAAGAATACCTACCAGGCGTAAAAGAATGATTCCACTCACAAGTTGTTTGGCTAAATCAAGGAAATCCTGATCAAGTGGCAAAAAAGAATCAGAACATTGGGGTTCGAATAATAGTTCTGACACTAGTAGAGGGGCTCGCGTATACAGAACCTATGTGAATTTCAGTTCACTCATTTGTAAAATGGTAAAATACCTTCTTCTTCTGAATATGTAAGGACTGAGCAAGATAAAATAGGAAAGCATTTAGCATACAAGAGACAAACCATATTGAATTTTCAATATGCATTTTAAGAAAAACCAGAATCAAAGTAACCTTTTCTTTTAAAAAGGAAGAATGAGGGAACACTGACAGATGCTTTCAGATAGCTGTAGGTAGGGCTATCATACTGAAGAGAGGGACAGAATACTATTTCCTGTGAAAATTGTATTATCACTGGGTGAAATTATAAGCCAGCAATTTCTGGCTTAAAGGAACCAAGATATAGATGGTTCAATAATGAAACAAAGGGAGTCACCTTCTTGAAGAGGTTGTCAGTGAAATGTCTGGCATAATCCCAGATCCCAGGAATTTCCCCCCCAAACAGGCATTTAGAACTGAAATTAGTTTCAGCAGGTATGGGTTGGGGCTCAGTCATTTAAGTTCTTTAAAAATGCCCCTACAGTGATGTTGATGACCCCAAGGGACCTCATTCTAGAAGAGGGAGGAAGTCAAACTTGTAAGTTGGTTAATGGTGCTACACAGAAAAAGCAGTTAAATGAATAGAGAAGGCAGGGAGCAGGGGTGCTGTATTTTTATATAGTGTGATTAGGTGACATTTCAGCAACAAAAGAAAGCAAGCCCGTCACGGGCATATCTAGGATAAGAGTTCCAGGTGGATAAGAATACCTTTTGGGAGAAATACACACATACCCATTAAAAGGAAAAAAAAAAAAATCAAACACCAAATGTGTTTACAATCAATAGAATTTTAAGTGATCCAAGTCATTCAATCTTATTCGTAGAATAAGAGTAAATTTTTGGAGTATTTCTGGAATAACGAACCCCTTTTAGACTGCTAGGGATTTCATAGCACATTATCCCCAGCAAACTGTTGAAAACTGTAGCGAGCTTAAAGAAATTGTCAATAAAGTATTTCCAAATTGTGCAGATCAGATTAGCTACTGAGGCTTAAATTAGTTAAAAAAACAACAAAAACAACAATGTTAAAATGAACAAAAGTAAGCATCTACATTCACACTATTCAAACTGGAAAGGCCACTAGCAATGCAACATTCACTATATTGTTACTTCATGCATTTTCAGAAGAGAAAATGATCTGTATGTGGGAACATATATGAAGGAGTCAAAGAGAAAAAGTGAGTCAATATTTATCTATTCCTCCCAATATAGGGGAGAGAATCCTCTTAATGCATAGCACCCCAGATCATGTTACCTGGTACACAAAACTCTCCTGGTTATGATGGAACCACTCCTTTGACTACAAATCAAAAGCCAGACTGTTCCATCATGACTCCCTCTAAGATATGGACCATGTGTTAGGTAAAAGATCCAGTAAACTTCCCACACTTCTTTGTCATCTTTTTATAAAAGTATCATAAAAAGAACACCTTCGAAATAAAAGCATTTTACAGTTAGCACCTATAAAGAAGTTTTTAATGACTTGCTGGACTAGAAATAATTTTTTCATAAATCCAGTATCTCACATACTTTGAGAAACATGATTACAATCAAGTCATCGATAATAATCAGATGTGTCACTTTTATTTTCTGCCATTTTACTGTTTATTAATTTCACTAACAATTTAATAAAGGGTATGTTGTGAGAAAATAACAGCAAAACATCTATAAGTTTCTATTATGAAAGCTATTTGTCCTTCATTGTCAAAGCAAATTTCTGTTCAAAATAACCATAACAAAAACATGTTTGTTGCCAGACTACTACACTTCATGTAAATTACTCTGAAATCTCCCTCCACATGTATATTCCCTCAAAATTAAAGACAACACAACACTTGCAAACAATAATCATCTGAAAATACTTCAAGTAGAAAGTGATGAAATACAGTAATAAATACCACAATATGATCAACTTCCATTAATTATTTGAGAAGTGTACAGAGGTTAACGATTTATTACATCCACAACCGTGGCTTACTTGAGGATTCCAATTTCCTGTTTAGAACTTAAGTGACATCATAAAACTCTTACGGTACAGCAGGTACTGAGTACCCACTGACAGTAAAATCTGAATTTTCACTCTTCCCAAAGAGCACTGGACTGTTTTATTATTTCAAATTTTTGCTCTAATATTTATCACATTTTGTCATAGCTTTATTTTTTCTTTACAATTACTGCACTCATTCAATACTTTTGTGATACAAATAAGAAATGAGACAGTAGGATAAAAACAAAAACCATATACCCCAAATTAAAAAGTTTAACATTCTACAGAATTCCTTCTGAAGAACAATTCTGAAATATAAATATGTACATTATTTAAACAAAGGAAAACCCAAGGTTTCAGCTATAACTCATTCTCTCATTTTAAAAACTACTCAGGCTCACTGAATTAACTGTCTGTCCAAACTGAGTATTAACTGTGAATTATGTTCACTGGATCAGAATCACTGAACAATATTTAGCATTAAGTGAACAACAGCCTATAAATTTCAATATCAAATTAACATAGAGACGAATATTTTTGTTACTTTCCAAAGAATTCAAACATTTGTTTTTTATAAAGATATTAACCTATATACAAAATACATCAAGTGGGCAGTTTGTCTTGATTTAAGTGCCCAAAGAACGACCACGCTGGCACAATTTAAAGAAAAAGAAAAAAAAAAAACAAGATTACAAGCGTCCCCTAATCCCCCAAAACCCTGGCCCTGCCTCTCTGCATTATTAATAGGCCTAATGCACAGATTGCTTGCATAAGTAAACGCAATAGCCAACCTCAACTAAAGCAGACTAGCCCAGGGAAGCATGAACAAGAGCCTGCAGGAAATGCTGTGCGTTAGGCCCAGGATGAGGAGGAGTTAGCAAAAACCGTGATGGTGGACGATACTCACTCAGGCGGGAAGAGGCGCAGTTCGTCGATCTTCCCTAGGAAACCGAAGAGGGTCCGCATCTGCTCAGAGCTAGCGCTCGGGGAGACATTAGTCACCTGGATTACCTCGGTGCCGCCGCCTCCGCCGCCGCCGCCGCCGCCGCCGCCGCCCCCCGGCCCGCC
>NW_006799479.1:1336009-1418901 GCF_000442215.2 Lipotes vexillifer
CGCCGCTGGGGCCCGGGCCCGCAGTGCTGGGGACGATGGTAGTGTTGCTCATGGCGCTGCTCGCGTACTCGCTCCTGCTTTAACACATCAAACACACAACAAACAGTGAGAGGGAGGGGGAAGAGGAACCGGTTCGCCGGAGAGGAAACAGGACGGTGTCCGGAGCTGCAGCCGCTGCTGCCGTCGCCGCCGTTTCTCCGCCCCGCTGGTTGCCGCGGGGAACGAAGAGGCCGCGCGAGCTCGACACCACGAGAAAACAAACGGCCGCCCCCACCTCGCTCCAACCACCTTACTCTCGGCCCGAGCTCCCCACAATGCCTTGCGGCGCAAGGGCGCGTCACCATCGGCTCCGCCCCGTGCCGGCCCAGCAAGCCTCACTCACAGCCGGAGAAACTCGAGAGGGACCGCGGTCTCGTGAAACGAGTCATCTCCATCCCTCTCTGCTCCCTTTTTTTTTTTTTAAAGACAAGAAAAGTGGAAGGCGTTAACTTTTTTTTTTTAAAGCAAGCCTCCACTCCCCGGCAAAAAATTGCATGCACACTTTAGCAACTATTCTTACTAAAAATGCCCACGATATTTATTTCTTTGTACAGAGTATCTTCTACAGATCTGTCGTTACTAATGAAATTTACACGCTAGCTATCAAGATTTTCCTCCCTACCATTATAAAATTTTCTAAATCTTTACATACATCTTTGTAACACTGAATTTGTGACGAATTTGCTTTCCCACTAAAATCTTCAAATATATTTTAATGTTACACTCACTAGTGCTTTATAAGCTAATTTCACAAATTCACTCTTTTACACTTGATATTAGCCAAAAGGCCGAGAAGCGATACAAATTCATGTTAAAGAACATTTTACAGTACCTAAATATGTACAAATATGTGATCTAAAATTTCTACAGAAAAACCTGCTTTACATGCATATTCTTGCTTAAAATAATTTTGAAGCTTTTGATCATAAAAAGATCCTTGCCTAATTTTTCAACCTCATGTGAATTATTCTCCCACTTTCATCCAGTGTTATCCAATGACTTGCAGTTCCCAAACCTGACAAAATCTTTTATTTCACAGTGCCTTTACACAAATTATTAATGACCTCCCTCATTTTATCTAACTGCTATCCCCCATAGGGCCTTCCTTGCCTCACTGACACAACTTCTGCAAGCAGAGTTAGGGTTTCCTTCTCGCCACTCAACAACAGAGGTACATATATTTGTTATACTGACATGTCCCCCACAAAGCTCTGAGTTTTCTGGGTCAGTTTAGGACCTAGCACAATGTCTGTCACATAGTCAATGCCCAATAAATGTGTTGAACACATGCACAAATATGTCTTAATGACTGTCATTTACTCTAAGACAATTGTTAAAAAATTTACTTGATCCTAAATATTTCTGGAGGCCAAAATCTGAGGACTTATACGATATTTTCTTTAGTAAATACTTCTATGGAATAATGCAACTGAGAGTGTAATTTGTTAGAGATTAGAAACTAAAGTTACTGAGAGCCAACTGGCTAGGTTTTCTTACTAGTTATGTCATTTCTGCTAGTTCTCATACAAAGGGATGGGTAGGTTGAATATATGCCTAGCAAAATTACAAATTACAATTAACTGCATGTCATTCATAAATGTGTACCTATGAATATAAAAGATGCCAGATAATTTTCTTATTTTGAATCGGACATATGTAACTGTCAAATACAGATTCTTAACAGTTTGATGAAGTTAATTAGTATATCAGTATGCACAAAATGAAGGCTGCCACAGTAGCCCAGCCCATGTAACAAATCTAAACCTAAGTCAGCCAGCACTTACAGGAAACACCTGTCAAGGAAACCTAACACAGCAAATCGCAATCTTCCAACTCAGTTTTAGCTAGATTACCGTGCCCTAGAAAATAGGACCTGCTAGCCTTATGAAGAAATTCTCCACCTCTTGGCCAATGCTTCTTCTAATTCTTTATAAAACTCCCTCTTGCCCAAAATCCCTTGTGAAGAGTGCTCCATGCTTGCCAGGCACTGTACTCTCCCAATCCATGGATTGTTTTCCTTTGAATAAATGGCATCAAACACCTTACTAAATTGTTTCAGTTTTGTCATTTGATAAGTTTAACTCTTATTAGAAGTGGCTATGATGTTCTATGACAAAAGGGCAAATAATACAGGGGCAGGGTTCATGCCTGTCTCTTTTTTTTTGATGTTAACATCTTTTTATTCTCTGTGGTGGATACATAGAAATCTTTTCTATTATTCCACACTTTTCTGTATGTTTGACATATTACATAATTAAAATTACAAATTCAAGCCAAAGAAAAACATAGTTCTGTGATAAGATAAATCTTTTAAGTCCTCAGAAACCAGGTTATACATAAAATCTTACTGAACACACAAATAGATGGTGCTTCCATATGGAGAAACAGTGGCAAAAGAAAAATCCTTCTAATAAGGAGGATTTCTGAATATTTTATTTTCAAATCATCTAGCAGCTAAAAAATAAATACTGGATTTACAGCCAGAAGACTGGCTTAAAATAAAATACTACCTTGTTATTAATTAAGGGTGATTTGAGGAAATTTCACTTCACTTCTAAGAACCTACTTCAGTCAGAAGCTGAGGAGCTGAATCAAAATTTTGAAGATCCTTTTAGGTCTAATAAATAGATTAAATAACTAGGTAACTACCTTGTGTTATTGTTGTCTGTTTCCCATAGAAATGAAATAGCTAAAGGCAAATAACTAATATATGAAAGCGAATAAATATATCCAATCTATACTAGTATTAAATCACTTTAG
This sequence comes from Lipotes vexillifer, assembly GCF_000442215.2. Taxonomy (NCBI): domain Eukaryota; kingdom Metazoa; phylum Chordata; class Mammalia; order Artiodactyla; family Lipotidae; genus Lipotes; species Lipotes vexillifer. The sequence goes on from NW_006799479.1 coordinate 1,338,809, forward strand.
GTTTATTTAGGCTCCCAATTGAACAAGACTATAAAAAGTACAGAACCTGGACACAAGTATCATGCCTGTCTTATTTACTTTAACCCCAGTATCATGAAAATGTTTAAAAAAAAAAAAAAGCCTCACAAATTCCTTCAAATATTATTATGCCCCTGCTATGTTTCAGGATTTTCCTAGCCCCTAGAAATACAGCAGAGAAAAAAGATAGGCAATGTTCCTGATCTCATGAAACACCAGGTTCGGTATGGCAAACTCTCAATACAAAAACAAAGACATTAAGGGAGTAATGTGCTGTGATGAAAATAAACCAGGATAGGAGATGGGGGAGAAGGTGTTATCTGAGCTGAAACTTTATTAAAAGGATGAAACAAAGCAATCCAAGCAGAGGAAATAGCCAATTAGAAATGCACTCAGGGTGAGAACAAGTTTGAAGCATTCAAGGAAAGTAGGAAGACCATTTTCTTTGTTGATTAAAAGCTTTACAGTTTATATTTCAGAGAGAGACTTATAAGAAAATCCTGTATCATGTGGAAAGTGAAGTGAAAGAAGCATGCATAGGGAAGAGCCACTGCTCATTTTTGGGAGTGGGTTTGGGAAGGCTTCCAGTTATATTTGAATGAAAATTATTACCAATCTCACTAATGGTTGATGTTATTTCCAAAGCAAAAAGTAACCTGTCATTTTGGCCTCTTTAGTCATATTATGGCCTATTAGTCATGTTTGGCCTATACATGCATATTATAGTGCATAATTTCTGATAGGCTTTTGAAATATGAAAAATAAGACTCCCGATAGTAGTGTTCTATTGCTCACAGGTGGGGAACTGCTACTACCACCACACTGCTAAGAAAAATTTAAAGAGGTGCTTGATATTGGAAAGAAAGTCTCTCAAAGAATATTAGAAAATAATACTTTATGAAAATCCTCAAAACAGTACCAATCCTATCAGTCATAATGAACAAGCTTTAGTTCTTTCCAGTATCAAGGTTCTAAAAGATCTCATGTATAAAAGAATGAAACTACACCCCTATCTTATACCACTCACAAAAATTAATTTGAAATGGACTAAAGACTTAAATGTAACACCTGAAACAATAAAACTCCTAGAAGAAAACATAGGAAAAAACGTTCCCTGATGTAGGACTTGGGAACGATATTTTGAACATCGAAAGCATAAGCAACAAAATTAAAAATAAACAAGTGGGACTACATCAAACTAAAAAGCTTCTGTACAGCAAAGAAAACCATCAATAAAATGAAAAGACAACCTATGGAATAGGAGAAAATATGTACAAACCATATATCTGATAAGGGGTAAATATCTAAAATATACAGGGAACTCCAAAACACCTGACATCTGTTCGAATGACTAGCATCAAAAAGGCAAGGGATAACAAAAGTTGGGGGGGATGTGGAGAAAAGGGAACCCTTGGGCACTACTGGTAGGAATGTAAATTGGTGCAGCCACTATGGAAACAGAAACACCATGTTGAGATGTCTGTATCCCCATGTTCATAGCAGCATTATATACAATAGCCAAGACATGGAAAGTGTCCATCGATGGGTGAATAGATAAAGAAGTTATATCTAAAAAACAGAAACAAACAAAACCAAACTCACAGAAAAAGAGATCAGATATGTGGTTATCAGAGGTGGGGGTGAAGGGAAGGAGAATGAGAAGAAGGTGGTCAAGTGGTACAAACGTCCAGTTATAAGATAAATAAGTACTTGTGATATAATATGTGACATAAGTATACTTAACAATGCTGGATGATATATATGAAAGTTTCTGAGAATAAATTCTAAGCATTCTCATCACAAGGAAAATGGTTTTTTTTTTCTTTTTCTTTTATTTTCTATCTATATGTGATGATGGATATTAACTAACTTTGTTGTAATCATTTCAAGATATAGGTAAGTAAAATTGTGATGCTGTACACTTAAAACTTATACAGTGCTGTATGTCAATTATATCTCAATAAAACTGGGAAAAAGAACAACTGCAATAAAGATATTTCTAAGGAAAAGAAAAAGACCTCATGTATTTAAATGGAAATTATTTAATTAAAAAATAGAATAGCCACAGGTATGTACAATAACTCTACCTACTGGACACCATGTTCCCAGTTGGGTAGGTCAACTTACCTGTTACTGTTAGCCACCTTTGTTCACACTACTGGAAAAGATTGTAGAGTCCTCTACATCAGGGGTTCCCAATCCCCTGGCCACACGGCTATGGGTTCATGGCCTCTTAGGAACCAGGTCGCACAGCAGGAGGTGAGCAGCAGGCAAGGGAGCGAAGCTTCATCTGTATTTACAGCCACTCCCCGTTGTTTGTTGTTCGCATCACCACCTGAGCCCCGTCTCCTGTCAGATCAGCAACTGCATTAGATTCTCATAGGAGTGCAAACCCTACTGTGAACTGCGCATGCGAAGGATCTAGGTTGCATGTTCCTTATGAGAATCTAATGCCTGATGATCTGAGGTGGAGCTGAGGCAGTGATGCTAGCACTGGGGAGTGGCTGCAAATACAGATTATCATTAGCAGAGAGGTCTGACTGCACAGAGACCATAATAAGTCAATTGCTTGCATACTCATATCAAAACCCTATCAGTGAGTGGCAAGTGACAATTAAGCTGCATCTTACAGAGTAGACTGGACATAAGCAACACACTTCAGGTGTCACTGTCTCCCACTACCCCCAGATGAGACCACCTAGTTGCAGGAAAACAAGCTCAGGGGTCCCACTGATTCTGCATTATGGTGAGTTGTAGAATTATATCCTTATATATTACAATATAATAATAATAAAGTGCACAATAAATGTAGTGTGCTTGAATCATCCCGAAACCACCCCTCCCCCACCAATCCCTCCACCCCCAGTCTGTGGAAAAATTGTCTTCCATGAAACCGGTCCCTGATGTCAAAAAGGTTGGGGACCGCTGCCGTAAATTGACAGTTTTGCAAATCTGCACAAGCAACAGGTCTTTTACCAAATTAGTTGTTAAGCAGCTATTTTCCTCTACCAAATATACTCTTTGAGGACAGGGAAGGCAATGTATTCATCTCTGTGTTTCTGATACCCAACAATATTTTACTGGAACAAAGTAAGCATTTGACAAAAACTTACTGAGTATCATCTGCGTGCTAGAAGCTTTACAAATGCCTTACACAATCTACTCAACAAAGGCTTGGTGAATGAAGGCAAGAATGCATTTGTTAGATTTACAAGGAAGTTTGGTTGAGAAACTCTCAAAGTATTTGGCTATACATTTTCCCCCCATAGCTATAGAAAGCAGTAAGAAAAACATGGGAAATAAATCACTGCTTACAAACCATAACTAAAAAAAAACAAACTTACCTGCAGATCTGTTTTGTTTTTCTACTTCTACAAATTAGGTAATTGTATTTCTCTATTTCTATTAATTAGGTGATTCTATAATGATTAGTATCTACTTCAAAATCCTAATTATAAATTCCACACTCCCTTTTCTGCTCCATCTAAAACGAAGGGGAGAGACTAAAGGATAAGTCAGCATTAGGGGGCTAATGGACAGAATGATGGACGGACACACACCAGAACAGAAAAAGTCTACTTACTTCCAAATACTTGTTTTGTTAACTTATATTGTCTGTCAATAGCAGAAATTCTATATCTACATTTAAAAATTGACGGCACAGGGTCTGTGAACACCTTGAAACTGTAGGCAAAAATCTGTATTTTTCAAAGTTTGTTTTTATGATTAACATAGAGAGAAAAGGAGTTAGAGCATTAGGATACTATTGCCTATAGCTATATGCACAGTACTCTCAGCTGTGGTCCATACAATCACAACCAATTTATTTGTAACAGATTTATTGGCGTTTGGATTGAATAGGGTCAACAGAAATATTTGGAGGGGAAAGCTCCAGGTACTGACTACTCACTACTATCCTCTATGTTATATGAGATTTTTTTACTCTCAACTGAGAAAAGGCCATCTGAGGGACTGCTTCATAATCTTAAAAAAAAAAAAAGTGAAAAAAAATCCAGTACTTATATGTATCTTTATTCTAAGTAAATAGTTTCAAGCATTTTAATACTAGAGAGTTTTCCCTGATCAAGGAATTAGACATCTGCACAATTTGAGCTCTTTTTCCCCTTATGCTATAAAATTAACTTTCTCATCATGAAGGAAAATTATTTCTAAAGAGTCTTATGAAACTGGTAAAACCGAAAATGTACTCAACTCAGTAATTTGAGAATCTACATTAACTGAATGCTTTTAAAATGTGCTTTAATCCTCACAACACTTAAAAGGTACTACAGTGATTAAGAACGCAGGCCTAGAGTCAAACCAAAGGGGCTCTGCCACAATTAAGGTATTTGCAATCTTTGGCTCATTACTTCGTGCTTCAGTTTCCTCATTTGAACAATGAGGATAATAATAATTTCCAACTCACTGGGTTGTTTTCTGGATGAAGTGAGAATACAAATGCTTAGAAAACATAAATATCAACTACTATTATTATCCCTAATCTACAATTTAAAAACTTTCAGTTTGAAAAATGTTTACCTCAACTGTGTTCCACTTTATACCATCACTATTTTAGGCTAGTGTCTTGGACTATTACTACTTCATCATTTACGTGAAAGATATGAATCAAAAGAGTTAATTTATACAGTGAGAGGAGTGTCTTACTTAAGATCCCACATTTTAATATAGGCTTTTGGTGGCATATATTTTTTAAAAAAGATTATAAAATAATAAATGCAAAATGTAAAATATTAAAATTATATGAGTGTAAAAAAGTAGAAGTCCCTCATTCCCATTCCCCTATGCATGTTCTCAACTACTGTAATAGGCAATGTGAACCTCAAATTCCTTATGTGAAAAATGGAGATAACGATACCACTTAAAGTTTTTAAGATTAGAAACATTATGGACATGAAACACCTAGCAAAGTGCCCAGGACATAGGTACTCAACAAACGCTTTATACCATTACAAGAAAGTCTGTGTTCCACTTCCTCTTCTCTTCAACAGGTGAATAATAACAATACTTCTGGTCTAACCTTAGAGCATTACCGTCAAATGTGAAAATACTTCGTAAGTGGTAGTAAACATGTGAAGTATACTATTATTAGATGCTCTTTCTCCTTTAAGAGGCTGCTGCAATGGAAACATGATGACAGATTTCAGATCTTCATATTCATTTTGCTCCTAAAGCAGTACTTTACCAATAGCATATGTAGATAGATGACAGCTAAACAAAACATTCCTTTTTTGATAAAACACAAATGCTTCATGGAAAACTCTTGCTAGGAAGGCTTCAATTACTTTTCCATATTTTTAGAGCAAGATTGCTATTCTAATTTTCAAAAGACAAACAACTCCACATATGCATGATCAATCTTAAAAGTACTGTGAAAAAAAAATACTGTGACATGGGTCGGAGCAACAGACTATCAACCAAAGCACCGATTAAGAAAAAAAGCAAAATATTAGTAAATACACAAAACAATCTGAATTTTTGATACACGCTAAAGCGAAAGGCCACAATGCTTTTTTCCTTCAATTTCCATCTCAGCCACTTTTATTTTATTTTATTTTATTATTATTTTTTTTTGCGCTACGCGGGCCTCTCACTGTTGTGGCCTCTCCCGTTGCGGAGCACAGGCTCCGGACGCGCAGCGCAGGCTCAGCGGCCGCGGCTCACGGGCCCAGACGCTCCGCGGCATGTGGGAGCTTCCCGGACCGGGGAATAAACTGTTGTGGCCTCTCCCGTTGCGGAGCACAGGCTCCGGACGCGCAGGCTCAGCGGCCATGGCTCACGGGCCCAGCCGCCCCGCGGCATGTGGGATCTTCCCAGACCGGGACACGAACCCGTGTCCCCTGCATCGGCAGGAGGACTCTCAACCACTGCGCCACCAGGGAAGCCCTCTGCCACTTTTAACTATGAACTGCAGTTAGTTTCAAGCCACAATTAGCTCATGGTGAAGTCTAAAGCATGTGGAGACATTGATCAAATAATTATTTTGAAGGAAGGAAGAGATAGTGGAAAGGTAACCTTTTAGGAAACGAGGAATCAAAAGAGAAGCAAAAAGGTCAGGAGCTCTATAATGGAAAAATATCAAAGCTTTATTAATGGCAGATAAATTTAGTGATGAGTGCAAAACATGTATCTCTACAAAGATGAAGAGCAAAAGCTCTGGGTTCACAGATTTGCACTGTGGAGACCAAGTATTTAAATGTTCACTAGTATTTCAACCCCCCCAATAATAGTACCCAAATCACTTAAGTATATGTAACTGTGATATTTTAAAGGATGGAAAAAAAAATGATGTAGAAAAAAAGTAGTGGACACTCTTGAAGGTATTGTGAAAGTTAAGCTAACATTTTTCTTAATTGCAATTGTAAGTATAAAAATACTCCACCTCCAAATTTAACAATCAAATTTTTAAATAAAAATCTATCAATTGTGAATGTCAACAAACTATCAAATTATTACTATTTCCTCCGTATCAACTTCAGTTGGTACTAAGAATAAAGTCTCAGGGGCCATATCTTGTCTCATTAAAACTGTTGGGGACGTTTGCTTATACAGAACTTTTACCATGTATAATTATTTAATGTCTCTTTTTGAAGTACTGAGCAAATGGAGTTGCAAGCCAAATCCATTTGAATAAAAATATTGGCAGGGGTCAAATTTTAAAATAGTGGATTTTGATTAAAATGATTTTTCTTTAAACAGATTTATTTGGTAGTGGTTTTTTATCTGTTAACACAAAGAAAGAATAGTATTATGAAGTACATTCTCAGATTTGGTGCCCTAATTTTATCTCTGTATTACTTTACTACTTTAAACAAATTCATAAAACCTATACAATTGATGTTAAAATTAAGACTTGAAATCACACAACACATTAATCTTGGAAAAACGATCAAGAAAACAGCTATTAAATGTTAGGAATAAGACTCACTAGGGATAATGGGAAATATTTTCAGCTGATTTTAGAAAAAGAAATAATACCATAAGTGCTTTTTATTTAGTGACATAAGCGACTGCTTTATAACCACCACCTGTGTTTTAGCTTTTTTTTAACAGACTATAAACAAACAAAACTAAAAGTAATTAAGATAAAAAAACTTTAAAAAAAACCTACTTCTTCTACTTCCTGTGAGAAACATTAGCAATGTAAAAGCATTTTTGTAAAAGGAAAGTAAAAATATTTTCCTAAAGCTAGTGGACTGTAATTCTTTTACACTGAAAGTAGAGAGAAATAGAAGACAACATTTATATCAAATATTAAACCTCCCAGAGCAAGCTCACTGCTTCCTAATTCAAAAGTAAGAAAGGGAAGCACAGGGAACATACAAAGGATGTACAAATGAATAATCTAAAATAAAATGCACCGTCTCCAGAAAAAATTACCACACAAAGTTCCAATGACAACAAAATACAATTCAAAGCCACATTTGAAACCATGAATAAATATGCAAAATATGTACTACCTTCAAGGGAACAGCAGGTTTTCTACTGACTACTTTTAAGTTGGCAGTTAAAAGCCTAAATGGAAATCAAATGGGCAAAATGCAATTTTCAAAGGAAACTAAAGATGTGTAACAAGCACCATTAAAGTTGAATATTTAAAACACGACGAGTCCATGTGCAATGTAATTTTGCTCTCAATTTTGATAATTCAAACCAACTTATTTACAGAGTAAGGACAAACATAGAAAACTTTGAATAAGCATATGAGAATGTAAAAAATTCAACTCAAAGAATACTTAATAAGCAATACATGTAGGTCCAACAGCTCCAGTCAATAATGAGTGTTAAAAAGTAGAATGTTCTCTCAATAAATAACGTTAGCATAAAACAGCAGTTCTCACAGATAAGGCAATGTTCTGAAAGGTGAACATTATACTGATTCAGTATGGGCTAAATCTAAATCTCCTATTTTACAGAAAAAGAAAACTTCCTAGAGATGTCTGCAATCAAATTCGCTTTCCTCCTGATGACATTAAAAAAAATTGTGCTCAAAAATTTGCACAAATTAATGCCATTTTCCTTTGCCACAATTTCTCAATTTGCCTCAATAAATTCATCTTACCAATTGTAGCTTTCAACTTTGAAAATATTTAACATGTATCAATGTTCATAATAGCACAGCCATGTTTTAAAATGTCTTATTAAATTTTAATGGTAGTGATAAGCTGCTCTATCTTACTTTGATAAGTCATACTTTCCATTATGAAACAGAACAGCATTCTTTGGCCGATACAATTCTTAGAGTCAATGTATTTTTGGTTTCTTCACTTTCTGTTTTCATTTAGCAAATCTAGAAGAGTGAAACCTTCCATACTTTAATAAAATGAATATAATAAACAGTAGCTAGGCAAATTCTGTTACAAATGGCAGCTATGCAGTAGTCTCCAGCCCCTACACAGGAGATATCCGTTTCATATTATTTTAATAATCCATCTTTTTTTTTAAAAAAGCAAAGACTTTAGCTTCAATGCTCATGTTGAAAAAGGTTCGGATTATTTGTTTTAATGCATTCTTTCGAAAGTAATACAATGAATATACAGTGTTAATTCCCACGAATATAACTATATATAACTACACTTTCTCATAAAGAAGCTCAATTAAGTTGATAAGCTTTCAGTTTGCATGAGTTTGAGATGAAACATGATTTTCCTGATTGCATGCGGTAATAATTTTCACCCTCACTTGTTCAATCTGCACTTGCTACAGAGGTACAATACACAGTGTACTACATATATATACTTGTAAAATTTTTATACATGTCAGTTTGTATCTAATGAAGTTTACCACAAGAGTGCAGTCACTTGGATTTTTCAGAATTACTCTGCCATTAATCAGGATATGCTTCTCTTATACAAAATGCAACAATGTTTCAACATAATACTATAATTAAATGTCAATAATTAAATATTTAACTTCAAGTAGAAGCATAATAAATCAAAAAACTGTATCTTCCTTATAATTAAAAAAAAAATTGAACTAAAGAAGAATCTATTGTAGGGGGAGAGGTGGCTACTGTAAAATTTTATACTTGAGTAAATAATGCTCCAAAGGTAGGCTGCTACATACTACAAAAGAGAAAAAGGGTTTTCTCTAATAAATAATTACCTTCTAAAACATAACTGAAGTCTCCCTAAAAATGGTTCGAAGACAAAAGTTGAAAATGGTGAAATAAAAGCCACTAGGGAAATCATAATGATTAATAAGAAAGGTTTTAGAGAGAGAGACCAATCTAGGTTCAAAGGCCTGGTCATACCACTTATAGAAACTTACGACTTTTGGCAAGTCTCTTAATCCTTTTTAGCCTTAATTTCTTCACCTGTAAAACTGATCCTTGTGCTAAATAAGATAGTAAAAGAGGTATTATCAGCACTGAGCCTGATACTTAGGGCCCAATAAGGTAACTATAATGATTGTTGTCAAGACAAACTTGGGTCGGGGGGTGTTTATTAGCGACCTTGCAAAAACTGCTATGTTCCTTGCTTTAAAACCCACTCTGTTTGTTTGATAGTGTAATTACTGGTAGTTTTCTGCTGTTCACTTTCAATGCAAAGGACTCCATAGAATTAAGAAGAAAAATAATCGAGGGGGTCGGGATTCAGAAACCTAATTTTACAGCTGGCAAGAACGTGGACTCAGGCAAAACCGTGTGCGCTGCAGAATTTGTTAGCTGGCCGTCATATTACCTTTTAATTATCCTAATGATCCCCAGCCGAGCTGATGGGGGTTAAAAGGATATCTCCGGGGGAAGGCTTTTTAAAACAAAATTACTTTAGGCAAAAGAAAAGTCTAGCACCCAGGACAATACTAAAGAGGATGAGTTACTAATTACTTATTGAATGACTCACTAAAGCTGTATATTTCAGGCAGAAACTAACTGTCCAAGATATACGACTTATTGCACAAAATTTTCATCTTCCATTCTGAACTGGATGGAATCCGTTTCCTCACCAAGCTCTCAATATTTAAAACTTCATCTTCGCTTAATTATTTCAAAAAACCCAAATGAGATAGGAATGATTAACCCTACATTAATGAAAAAGGAGTGAGCTTTAAACGCTGTCAAGTAAACTGCCTAAAGTTACACTTTGTAAGCTACAGAAGGACCTGGGATTCGAACTCGTAGCTCTAGGGCTCCGAAATCTAAGCTTTTCTCGCTACACTCAAGCTTGCGCTTCCACTTGGCTTCCCTAAACCGTCCGGTAGAGAGAACATTCATTATGAAGCTTTCTTTTTTTCGTTTCTTTTCTTTTTTTGTGTCTCCTCTGTTGCCAACCCTTCCATTTCACACTACCTCCTATGTTGGGCTACGAATTCCATACAACAACAGTCGAGGTGCACTAAGGCTAGGAGTCGGAGTATAGACCCAAAGAACAAAAATTGGTTTTACTTCCTACGCGGAATGGAGGTCTGGCGCCAGCACCAAAAGCGACAAACAGGCAGGGGTCCAGAGAGGCTGCAGACCGCGCCCAGGTCTCAAGTTTTAGTCAAGGCCCACGTTCCGGCCAGGCGACGAGAGCAGAGAAGGTTATCCTTTCTTGACACCCTCGCCGCCGCGGGAGCACAGAAGAGAAGGTTGGAGTCTCAGTAATAGTGCCCACAATAAATTCAAACCCCCTCTTCAGCCCGTTAAACGCACTTACTTGAGCGAAGTAATTTCCAAGACACAAGGCCGGCACCGGCAACGGGAAGGGCCCCTCGGTCCTCCTGCCCCAGACGCTGGCGGTGACGACATCCGAACCGCGCCGCCGAGAGCGAAGGCCCGGCGAACGGAGCGCGCGCTCCCGACAGGGGCTGGGCGACTCCGCGGCGCCACCTTTAAGCGTCACTGGCGGGGCTCTGCTTCTGAACACCCGGGTTTGAACATGTCGCGGTTGAAGGGAGTAGCTGGGCGGGATACCCGAGCGGGGTTCCGAGCTGAGAGGAGAGACTGCGGTGCCTCCGTACCCCAGGGGCTATTAAAGGCGGCGAAGATCCAGAGGTACGACCCGATTGTACGACCTGGCAAAAAGCACTTGCCCCACGTAGCCTCCCTTTCCTCTGGCCTGGGTTTGGCCGCCTTTTGCCCAGGCTCCTAGCCAGGATCCCGGTGCTCGAATTCAGGCACTCATAACATTTGCATTGGTTCGGTCAGCTCGTTCGGTTCCTCCTTTCGCTCCACGAGTGTCTGGTGCAGGGAATGTGCTGGGAATACGGTCAAAATTTAAACGGGGCGCTTTCTGGGATTCCTACATTCTGTGGAATAACAACATAATGTTTGACTAAATTAGCTATCAAGTGATGGGCACATGCTTTGTTTCTTTGGCCCTCTGTTCCTCCTCTTAATTATCACTTAGGGCAGTTATCAGCGCTAAAATTCTGTATTTTATCTGCTCCTTTGTGAACTTAAGAGTGAATGTCACTGTTCTCTATCAAGACCATCTTCTGTGTGCAACTGGACAGGAGGAAATACAAGCAATAATGAACATAATCCTAAATTGAAGATCAAGATGGATGCCATACTGAGTGAATTTGGGGCCATCCTGAAAATCTAGTAAAGATAAAAAGCACAAATCTGGACACCATGAACGAATAATAGCCAGATGCTCTTCTGATTTTCTGTTGTATATGGAAGGGAGTGGGAAGTGGGGAGAGAGAGATTATGGCATTCCTCCTGTTTACCTCTACTTATATTTAGGTTTAAGGCTACCTGGGATTAAAAGCTTCCATTTCCTTGTAATGATTGCTTTTTTTATTGTGCCATGTATAGAGTTGACCATGCAAGCAAATACTTGCTGAATGAATGAAAGGGTATATGACAAAATCTCTGCTCTACCTAGAAAAGCTTTTAATCAATGGGGACATTAGTATTCTAAAACTACAGATGTGCATATACACTTGCTTTTTCCAAAGCCTGGAACTTTCTACATGATACCTGACTAGGGTTCACTCTGCTTCCTATAGGACTCTGCTCAGATAGGCCCTTCCTAACTACCCTATCTAAATACCATTGCTAACATGTATTCTCTGTTTTTTAATAGCATTTATTACTATCAGAATTTATATTATGTATTTGTTTATTGTCTTCTCTCCTCTGCTAGAGTATTAGTTGTATGTGGTCAAGAAGCTTTGTTTTATTAATCGTTGTGTCCCTAACACTCAAAATAGTGCTTAGTACATAGTAGATTCTCATTAAACATTTGTGGAAGGAATAAGTAAATGAATGAGTACTCCCAAATACTAAGTGTGTGCTGGAATATACTTATTGATTGGATCCAGATGGTTTAGTCTATTAAAGTTTCAGGGAGCAAATGAATTTTCACTCCTAGCTTCATGATGACACGGATCAGGACTGTTTAGGTCATTATTGTATAAACAGAGCCTAACGTAATATCTGGCACATACTAGGTACTCAGCAAATTATGTTGAAGGTACAATATTTCATAGGAGACAAAAGATGTAAATGGGAGAGGCACATGGTATCTATAGCTTATATATAAAAAAGGAATTCTTGTTATCATAATATAAAAGGTTTTTCTTTATCTAGTTGTAGCCTTCAACTTCATCTCTTGTCTTTCAGCCTTTGATATCCAAACTGCAGTAATTCTGAACTATTTGTAGTCCAGTATGGGGCCATGCCTCTTATCTCCATATCTTTGCTCCTGTAACTTTGAGATGCTTAATCTCCCTGTGTTTTATTTTCTTATTTATAATGTGATAGTAGGAATAGGACCTACTAAGGTTTAAATGAGATAGTACACATAAAAGTCCTGGTACATAAAAAGTACGTGGTAAAAATTGGCCATTGCTATTATTATTGCAATAGCCTCCTAAGTAGTTTCCTGAATTTCTTGTCTTAAATCTCACCCTCTAAATCAGTGCCATTACCAAGAATTATCTTTCCAAAACAAAGATCTTACTATGTCATTCACATTTAATGACTTCCAGTAGCCCACAAGATTCAGCATAAAGTTCTTAGTACAAAAAACAAAAAAAGTCTTTTAAAATCTTGCCCCTAAGCATCTACAATAAAGCCTCCTGTCTCTTCAGAATCCTGTACTTTAACAACAACAACAATAGCAAATCGTTTTTCCCCCTGAACAACCATACTTTAAGGTTTTTGTAGAACAGTTTTAGGATTCCAGAAAGTTGAACAGACAGTACAGAGAGTTCTCGTATACCCTCTCTCCCCAGCTCATAGTTTCCCCTATTATTAACATCTTGCATTATGTAGTACATTTGTCACAATTGATCAGTCAGTATTGATATATCATTATTAATTAAAGTCCATTATTTACATTACTGTTCACTCGTAGTCTTATACAGTTCTATGAGTTTTGACAAATGCATGATGTCATGTATCTACCATTCCAGTATCATATAGAATATTTTCACTGCCCTAAAAATCACCTGAGCCCTACCTATTTATTCCTTACCCTGCTTCTCCAGAAGCTCTGGCAGCCACTCCTCTATTTTTTTTTTTTAATAAATTTATTTATTTTCGGGTGTGTTGGGTCTTCGATGCTCCACGCGGGCTTTCTCTAGTTGTGGAGAGCGGGGGTACTCTTCGTTGTGGTGTGAGGGCTTCTGATCGCGGTGGCTTCTCTTGTTGTGGAGCATTGGCCCTAGGTGCGTGGGCTTCAGTAGTTGTGGCTTGCAGGCTCTAGAGCTGAGGCTCAGTAGTTATGGTGCATGGGCTTAGTTGCTCCGCAGCAAGTGGGCTCTTCCTGGGCAGGGCTCGAACCCGTGTCCCCTGCATTGGCAGGCGGATTCTTAACCACTGCGCCACCAGGGAAGTCCCAGCCCCTCATCTTTTTACTCTTTCTATGGTTTTGCCTTTTCCAACATGTCATATAATTGGAATCATACAGTATGTAGCTTTTTCAGACTGCCCTTTTTCACTAAGTAATGTGCATTTAAGGTTCCTCCATGTCTTTCCATGGCTTGATAGCTCATTTCATTTAACACTGAATGATATTCTATGGTACGGATGTACCATTTATTTATCCATTCGCCTTTTGAAGGACATTTTGGTTGCTTCCAGTTTTTGGCAATTATGAATGAAGCTGCTGTTTGTGTTCAGGTTTTTGCGTGGACATAAATTTTCAATTCATTTGGGTAAAAACCTAGGAGTGCCTTTGTTTTGCTTTTTGGAGCTTTCTGGAATTTTTTTTTTTCCCTGAATATTTTTGATCTGCAGTTGGTTGAATATGCACATGCGGAACCCAAGGATACAAAGGGCGGATTGTATACTCCAGGTCTTTCTTTGGTCCTTTACATTTATATGATTATATAAATGTATTTGTAAAGTGCAGTCATGTCCATTGTTTCTAAATTGGAAAAATAGAACCTAGCCTTTAATTTTGCTGTATATAACAAAAAGCAGTTAAAATTCTGTTGATTCTTTTTTTTAAGACCAAATGTGGATTATTATTTTGAAAGAAATCATAATACATTTTTTAAAACTTTAAAGCTAACAAAAAATTTAAAGCTAACGAATACCAAAAACATTCCAATTTTGAGAAAGAACAATATATATTTTTTACTAACTACCTAACAGCTATATACAGTGCATGATTTCTATAATGTTTTCTTTCCTACATTTTTTTTGCATCTTTATTGGAGTATAATTGCTTTACAATGGTGTGTTAGTTTCTGCTTTATAACAAAGTGAATCAGTTATACATATACATATGTTCCCATATCTCTTCCCTCTTGCCTCTCCCTCCCTCCCACCCTCCCTATTGCACTCCTCTAGGTGGTCACAAAGCACCAAGCTGATCTCCCTGTGCTATGCGGCTGCTTCCCGCTAGCTATCTACCTTACGTTTGGTAGTGTATATATGTCCATGCCACTCTCTCGCTTTGTCACAGCTTACCCTTCCCCCTCCCCATATCCTCAAGTCCATTCTCTAGTAGGTCTGTGTCTTTATTCCTGTCTTACCCCTAGGTTCTTCATGACATTTTTTTTTCTTAAATTCCATATATATGTGTTAGCATACGGTATTTGTCTTTCTCTTTCTGACTTACTTCACTCTGTATGACAGACTCTAGGTCCATCCACCTCATTACAAATAGCTCAATTTCGTTTCTTTTTATGGCTGAGTAATATTCCATTGTATATATGTGCCACATCTTCTTTATCCATTCATCCGATGATGGACACTTAGGTTGTTTCCATCTCCGGGCTATTGTAAATAGAGTTGCAATGAACATTTTGGTACATGACTCTTTTTCAATTATGGTTTTCTCAGGGTATGTTCCCAGTGGTGGGATTGCTGGGTCATATGGTAGTTCTATTTGTAGTTTTTTAAGGAACCTCAATACAGTTCTCCATAGTGGCTATACCAGTTCACATTCCCACGAGCAGTGCAAGAGTGTTCCCTTTTCTCCACGCCCTCTCCAGCATTTATTGTTTCTAGATTTTTTGATGATGGCCATTCTGACTGGTGTGAGATGATATCTCATTGTAGTTTTGATTTGCATTTCTCTAATGATTAATGATGTTGAGCATTCTTTCATGTGTTTGTTGGCAGTCTGTATATCTTCTTTGGAGAAATGTCTATTTAGGTCTTCTGCCCATTTTTGGATTGGGTTGTTTATTTTTTTGTTATTGAGCTGCATGAGCTGCCTGTAAATTTTAGAGATTAATCCTTTGTCAGTTGATTCATTTGCAAATATTTTCTCCCATTCTGAGGGCTGTCTTTTGGTCTTGTTTATGGTTTCCTTTGCTGTGCAAAAGCTTTGAAGTTTCATTAGGTCCCATTTGTTTATTTTTGTTTTTATCTCCATTACTCTAGGAGATGGGTCAAGAAGGATCTTGCTGTGATTTATGTCATAGAGTGTTCTGCCTATGTTTTCCTCTAAGAGTTTGATAGTTTCTGGCCTTACATTTAGGTCTTTAATCCATTTTGAGCTTATTTTTGTGTATGGTGTTAGGGAGTGATCTAATCTCATACTTTTACATGTACCTGTCCAATTTTCCCAGCACCACTTATTGAAGAGGCTGTCCTTTCTCCACTGTATATTCCTGCCACCTTTATCAAAGATAAGCTGACCATATGTGTGTGGGTTTACCTCTGGGCTTTCTATCCTATTCCATTGATCTATCTTTCTGTTTTTGTGCCAGTACCATACTGTCTTGATTACTGTAGCTTTGTAGTATAGTCTGAAGTCAGGGAGCCTGATTCCTCCAGCTCTGTTTTTCGTTCTCAAGATTGCTTTGGCTATTCGGGGTCTTTTGTGTTTCCATACAAATTGTGAAATTTTTTGTTCTAGTTCTGTGAAAAATGCCATTCGTAGTTGGATAGGGATTGCATTGAATCTGTAGATTGCTTTGGGTAGTGGAGTCATTTTCACAGTGTTGATTCTTCCAATCCAAGAACATGGTATATCTCTCCATCTATTTGTATCACCTTTAATTTCTTTCATCAGTGTCTTATAATTTTCTGCATACAGGTCTTTTGTCTCCTTAGGTAGGTTTATTCCTAGATATTTTATTCTTTTTGTTGCAGTGGTAAATGGGAGTGTTTTCTTGATTTCACTTTCAGATTTTTCATCATTAGTGTATAGGAATGCCAGAGATTTCTGTGCATTAATTTTGTATCCTGCTACTTTACCAAATTCGTTAATTAGCTCTATTAGTTTACTGGCAGCATCTTTAGGATTCTCTATGTATAGTATCATGTCATCTGCAAACAGTGACAGTTTTACTTCTTCTTTTCCAATTTGGATTCCTTTTATTTCCTTTTCTTCTCTGATTGCTGCGGCTAAAACTTCTAAAACTGTGTTGAATAAGAGTGGTGAGATTGGGCAACCTTGTCTTGTTCCTGATCTTAGTGGAAATGGTTTCAGTTTTTCACCATTGAGAATGATGTTGGCTGTGGGTTTGTCATATATGGCCTTTATTATGTTGCAGAAAGTTCCCTCTATGCCTACTTTCTGCAGGGTTTTTATCATAAAATGGTGTTGAATTTTGTTGAAAGCTTTCTCTGCATCTGTTGAGATGACCATATGGTTTTTCTCCTTCAATTTGTTAATATGGTGTATCACGTTGATTGATTTGCGTATATTGAAGAATCCTTGCATTCCTGGAATAAACCCCACTTGATCATGGTGTATAATCCTTTTATTGTGCTGTTGGATTCTGTTTGCTAGTATTTTGTTGGGGTTTTTTGCATCTATGTTCATCAGTGATACTTGCCTGTAGTTTTCTTTCTTTGTGACATCCTTGTCTGGTTTTGGTATCAGGGTGATGGTGGCCTCGTAGAATGAGTTTGGGAGTGTTCCTCCCTCTGCTCTATTTTGGAAGAGTTTGAGAAGGTTAGGTGTTAGCTCTTTTCTAAATGTTTGGTAGAATTCGCCTGTGACGCCATCTGGTCCTGGGCTTTTGTTTGTTGCAAGATTTTTAATCACAGTTTCCATTTCAGTGCTTGTGAATGGTCTGTTCATATTTTCTATTTCTTCCTGATTCAGTCTTGGCAGGTTGTGCATTTCTAAGAATTTGTCCATTTGTTCCAGGTTGTCCATTTTATTGGCATAGAGTTGCTTGTACTAGTCTCTCATGATATTTTGTATTTCGCTGTGTCGGTTGTTACTTCTCCTTCTTCATTTCTAATTCTATTTATTTGAGACTTCTCCCTTTTTTTTTTGATGAGTCTGGCTAATGGTTTAACAATTTTGTTTATCTTCTCAAAGAACCAGCTTTTAGTTTTATTGATCATTGCTAGCATTTCCTTCATTTCTTTTTCATTTATTTCTGATCTGATTTTTATGATTTCTTTCCTTCTGCTAACTTTGGGTTTTTGTTGTTCTTCTTTCTCTAATTCCTTTAGGTGCAAGTTTAGGTTATTTATTAGAGATGTTTCCTGTTTCTTAAGGTAGGATTGTATTGATATAAACCTGCCTCTTAGAACTGCTTTTGCTGCATCTCATACGTTTTGGGTCGTCATGTGTCCATTGTCATTTGTTTCTAGGTATTTTTTGGTTTCCTCTTTGATTTCTTCAGTGATCACTTCGTTATTAAGTAGTGTATTGTGTAGCCTCCATGTCTTTGTATTTTTTACAGATCTTTTCCTGTAATTGATATCTAGTCTCATGGCGTTGTGGTCGGAAAAGATACTTGATACAATTTCAATTTTCTTAAATTTACCAAGGCTTGATTTGTGACCCAAGATATGATCTATCTTGGAGAATGTTCCATGAGCACTTGAGAAAAATGTATTTTCTGTTGTTTTTGGATGGAATGTCCTATAAATATCAATTAAGTCCATCTTGTTTAATGTATCATTTAAAGCTTGTGTTTCCGTATTTATTTTCATTTTGGATGATCTGTCCATTGGTGAAAGTGGGGTGTTAAAGTCCCCTGGTATGAATGTGTTGCTGTCGATTTCCCCTTTTGTGGCTGTTAGTATTTGCCTTATGTATTGAGGTGCTCCTATGTTGGGTGCATAAATATTTACAATTGTTATATCTTCTTCTTGGATCGATCCCTTAATCATTATGTAGTGTCCTTCTTTGTCTCTTCTGATAGTCCTTATTTTAAAGTCTATTTTGTCTGATATGAGAATTGCTACTCCAGCTTTCTTTTGGTTTCCATTTGCATGGAATATCTTTTTCCATCCCCTTACTTTCAGTCTGTATGTGTCTCTAGGTCTGAAGTGGGTCTCTTGTAGACAGCATATATATGGGTCTTGTTTTTGTATCCATTCAGCCAATCTGTGTCTTTTGGTGGGAGCATTTAGTCCATTTACATTTAAGGTAATTATCGATATGTATGTTCCTATTCCCATTTTCTAAATTGTTTTGGGTTCGTTATTATAGGACTTTTCCTTCTCTTGTGTTTTTGTCTAGAGAAGTTCCTTTAGCATTTGTTGTAAAGCTGGTTTGGTGGTGCTGAACTCTCTCAGCTTTTGCTTGTCTGTAAAGGTTTTAATTTCTCCATCAAATCTGAATGAGATCCTTGCTGGGTAGAGTAATCTTGGTTGCAGGTTTTTCTCCTTCATCACTTTCAGTATGTCCTGCCACTCCCTTCTGGCTTGTAGAGTTTCTGCTGAGAGATCAGCTGTTAACCTTATGGGGATTCCCTTGTGTGTTATTTGTTGTTTTTCCCTTGCTGCTTTTAATATGCTTTCTTTGTATTTAGTTTTTGACAGTTTGATTAATATGTGTCTTGGCGTATTTCTCCTTGAATTTATCCTGTATGGGACTCTCTGTGCTTCCTGGACTTGATTAACGATTTCCTTTCCCATATTAGGGAAGTTTTCAACTATAATCTCTTCAAATATTTTCTCAGTCCCTTTCTTTTTCTCTTCTTCTTCTGGAACCCCTATAATTCGAATGTTGGTGCGTTTAATGTTGTCCCAGAGGTCTCTGAGACTGTCCTCAGTTCTTTTCATTCTTTTTTCTTTATTCTGCTCTGCAGTAGTTATTTCCACTATTTTATCTTCCAGGTCACTTATCCGTTCTTCTGCCTCATTTATTCTGCTATTGATCCCATCTAGAGTATTTTTCATTTCATTTATTGTGTTGTTCATCATTGTCTGTTTCATCTTTATTTCTTCTAGGTCCTTGTTAACTGCTTCTTGCATTTTGTCCATTCTATTTCCAAGATTTTGGATCATCTTTACTATCATTATTCTGAACTCTTTTTCAGGTAGACTGCCTATTTCCTCTTCATTTGTTAGGTCTGGTGGGTTTTTATCCTGCTCCTTCATCTGCTGTGTGTTTTTCTGTCTTCTCATTTTGCTTATCTTACTGTGATTGGGTTCACCTTTTTGCAGGCTGCAATCAGGCTGCAGGTTCGTAGTTCCCGTTGTTTTTGGTGTCTGTCCCCAGTAGCTAAAGTTGGTTCATTGGGTTGTGTAGGCTTCCTGGTGGAGGGGACTAGTGCCTGTGTTCTGATGGATGAGGCTGGATCTTGTCTTTCTGGTGGGCAGGTCCACATCTGGTGGTGTGTTTTGGGGTGCCTGTGGACTTCTTATGATTTTAGGCAGTGTGTCTGCTAATGGGTGGGGCTGTGTTCCTGCCTTGCTAGTTGTTTGGCATAGGGTGTCCAGCACTGTAGCTTGCTGGTTGTTGAGTGAAGCTGGGTGCTGGTGTTGAGATGGAGATCTCTGGGATATTTTCGCCGTTTGATATGGAGCTGGGAGGTCTCTTGTGGACCAGTGTCCTGATGTTGGCTCTCCTACCTCAGAGGCACAGCACTGACTCCTGGCTGCAGCACCAAGAGCCTCAATATCATTTTCTGTTTTAAGAATGGGAAGGTAATTCAGCCCTTCCTGTAGCATGGTTGCTATAATCCATTTTTCTTTAATCACAGCATTTAATCTGTTTACATTTAATATAATTATTGATACATTTGAGTTTAAATCCATATTATTTTATGTTCATTCTTTCCATTTTGTCACTTTTTTCTTGTTTTATTTTGGTTTAATTTTTTTTTTAAGTTTTATTGGAGTATACTTTATTTACAATGTTGTGTTAGTTTCAGGTGTACAGCAAAGTGAATCTGTTATACATATACATATATCGACTCTTTTTTTAGATTTTTATCCCATATAGGCTATTACAGAGTCCTGAGTAGAGTTCCCTGTGCTATACAGTAGGTCCTTATTATTTAGTTATCTATTTTATATATAGTAGTGTGTATATGTCAATCCCAGTCTTCCAATTTATCCCTCCCCCCCAAAATTCTATTGATTCTTATTCTTAAGTGGTGGCCTTCTGAAATGGATTCTTCTTAATGCGGTCACTTGTAAGAGCTGTGAGGCATTTTACTAACTAGATGGGGTTGTTAACTGGTATCCGTACAGTGCAGATAAATATTTACCTGTACCTGAAATCTGTGTACTCTTGAGGGTTTTTAGATACACTTTCTTTTCTAGTTCCTTTGCGAAAGAACTAGGCCCCAGTTCTTTTGTAAAAATACTATTTATTATTTTCCTCTTTATATAACCAGTATGTCTACTATAGAAAAAGTAGAATATATACAGCATAAAAAATGAAAATAACCATCTATGGTTATCACTGTTGATATTTTGGAGGTTTTTCTTTTATAATTTTTGTGTGTGTGTGTGAATATATTTAATTTACTTTCTTTTTATTTTTAACAAATTTGGAATTGTACTGAGTTCTGCTTTTTTGACTTCTATTTGTACATTTTTCAGGAACACTTGAAAAATAGCGTCTTTAAAATAATCAGATAATAGTCTGTCTTATGAATATTGTGATTAATTTAAATATCCAAATATTGTTGGCAGTTCCAGAGTCATCATTCTGAGTGTCAGTTCTATAAGTTACTTAGAAAGGTATACCCAAACAAAGTAACTAATAATAACCAACTTCAAAGAAGAATATTAGAAATATTCTGGAAATTTTAAGTGACAGCTCTTTTTATGAGCAGCAGTGTGGGAATATATTATCTCTCAACCAAAGTTAATTATCTTTTGTTCAGTATAGATATTGCAGCTCTTTTTCATTGGACCAGATAAAATGAAAGTAGAATTGTAAAGGAGGTATTGATTGTTGCCTTGTGCTTGCATGACCATGGCAGAACAGTAGTGTAGGAATGTTTTTGAGTGACTCATCAAAAACTCAATGAAAGTAAGAGGGGCCAGTGTTTGGAACAAAAGAATGCTGTAAATTCTAAAGGAAACCACACTATTGAACTTACAAGAACGTTGGTAAGTGGATGATTTATTAAATAAGCCAATTAAATTAGTTTGGAAACCATATTATTTGAAAGAGAAATATGGGTGTAAGGCTATCATTCCTTATCTTGAAGAGAGCAGTTTGGTTAGCTTCTGTTTGTGGAATTAAGTAAATAGGTCTAGGGCTTCTAGGCCACAAGGTGTCATGTTGTCTGTTTTAGGGTAATGAAAATTTGCCATGTTCAGTTTGTACAGTTTGTTGTGACACGATAAAAAGTGTAACACAAACCATATGTTTACTAAGATTTTAAATAACCATCCTTAAATCTGTATTAACCATGTTCTTCTTTACTATTTAGCTTAACTCTGTATTTTGACTCCTGATTGTCCTAATGGAATTTACTGTTATATTCTAAAAAGCTAATGAGAATTAACCAAAGTATCCAGATTTTATAACAAATAATTCCAGAAAGAAACTATGCTTCCAGGTGAGTAGATCATCAACACAAGCTAATTCTTAAACAGTTCTTAGAAATGAAAACACGAGGAAAGTGCCTTAATCCATATGTAATGGCAAAATCTGAGGTGAACATTTAATTTTTAGTATACTGAAATCCAAGGAGGTCTACTTGTTTAGATTATAAAACAGGACCTTGATAGTTAATTGAAAATCCCATTCCTATTTCTTGATCTGTTGATATATTTCTAAATGTTAGTATTTTAACCTGTTGGGATGTGTATCCCAAGTTATCACCAATGCAAAAGTTTATTTAATAAATTAGTGCAAATTTAAACTTACCCCTATATTAATATCATGTTCACTCACTTGCATTTTAATATGTTTTCTTGAGTAGAAGAGAAAAAATACAGGCTGGGAAGAATGGAATTATAGTTTCAGTGAGGCTTGTCTTCACTATAAAACTGAATGTACCCTCAAGTTAATGTAATAAATTCAAGCATGTTTTTCTCTTAAAGTGATTAGTAAACATGTTTCCTTTTTATATGTTTAACATTGTTTCACTCTTTTCTTACAGTATCCTGGACTTCAACAAAGAAGTGTTGTCTTCATGCATTCTAAAATAACAGTGGTTCAGGTGTTCTAAACCACAAAGATATATTCCTTTGAATCAACCTAAAGCTGCAACTGAGTTAATGCCTTCCATATAACTTTTTAATTTTACTTTTGTGTGTGTGTGTGTGTGTGTGTGTGTGTGTGTGTTCAACTTTAAAGATAGCCTCAAAGTGACACTATAATATTATGGTTTTATCAATTTGGAATTCTTTGTTTAATGTAATGAGGCCATTGGTGGCCATACATAAACTACTGTGGAGAAAATTGGAATGTTTATCAATGAGCTTTCCCGGATCCTTTCCAGAGTGACTTGATCTATTGGTTTATTCTTCTAAAGTGCTCATAATTGGGTAGACAGTTTAGTAAATGGCATTTGTAAGATAAACTATTATCAGAATATTACCCTGCATCTAGCAAAAGCCTTTTGTACTGCTGTTACTGGATTCTAGCATTTAAGTGACAGTAGGGCCCTCTCATTTAATCAACAAGGAAACTGGGGACCAGAGATACTAGGTTACTGACTAGTTTGATTAGTTATACAGTTTAAACCAGAGCCTTAGGTCCCTGACTCTTTGGTCAGTGTTTGCCCATGATGCTATACTGTGTATCATAGTTGAATATATTTACAATCTTTTAGAAGATGGTAATCAGCCTAGACTAGATCTAGACTTTAATGGGTATGATTTTCTGCCTTAAGTAAACAGTTATTATTGTATACTGTGCATGATCATTATATTTATGAAACTGTCCAAAGGAGTCAAAAAAATTTTTTAATCTCATGATTTATTGCTCCTATAGTTTACTTGCTACACATTCTTTTATTCATCCATGTAAACACCATTTTAGATGTGTTTTTTATTTCTTCTCTGTTTCTTCACCTACCCACTTGTATCTTCCTCAAATTAGACAGTTCTCTGCTGTCAACCCATTTGTGACTCCCTATTTCTGTAATTAGCTGTTGTCAATGGAAGAGAGAATGAATTGCCCAAAAAAACATGTAAAGAAATCTTTTTTCAGTGTTTGTTAAGGGTCATGCCATCCCTTGTGGAAGTCTCTAGTCACATATGGCTATTTAAATTTTAATTAACCAAAATTAAATAAGATTAAAAATCAAGTTCTTCAGTCACTTTAGCCACATTATAAGTGCTCATTGGCCATATGCAGCTAGTGGCTACCATATGAAATAGGGCAGATACGGGATATTTCCATTATTGCACAAAGTTCTGTTGGGTAGTGCTGCTTAAGGGTATTATCTACCCTGTGAGAAACATATATATGTGTGTGTGTGTGTGTGTGTGTGTGTGTGTGTGTGTGTGTGTGTGTGTGTGTGTGTGTATATATATATATATATGTATACATATATATACACATACACATATACACACTTTATTGTTTTTATTCATTCACATATATACATATGTGTATGTATGCATTCATAAGATTGTCTTGATATATTACATCATCTATATTTAAAAAATTTTCACTCATTGTCTTCAGTTATCTTTATTGGGGTATAATTTACAAACAGTATGTACATTCATTTTAAGTGTATAGTTTAATGAGTTTTGACAAATATATACAGTTGTGTAACCTCTACCAAAGTCAAGATAAAGAACATTTCCAGTACTTGAAAAGTTCCCCTTGCTGTCAGTCTACCCCCATTGCTAGCTCCATGGAACCAGTGGTCTGCTTTTTGTCAGTATAAATTAGCCTCTTCTAGAATTTAATTCAAATAGAATTATACATTTGCAATTTTTCCGTGTTAGGCTTCTTTTGCTTAGTATAATGTTTTTTGTGTTAGGCTTCTTTTGCTTAGTATAATGTTTTTTGAGGGTCATCCATATTGTTTACAAAAGTAGTTCCTTTTTATTGTTGAACAGTAATAGTCCATTGTATGTATGTATTTCAGTTTGTTTATCCATTTATCTGTTGAGTTGTGTTTAGCTTTTGGCTATTATGAATAAAACTGCTTATGAGTTTTCAAGTACAGTCTTTGTATAGACATATGTTATCATTTCTGTTGAGTTAAATACCTGAGAGTGGAATCGCTGGACATATAATAATAAGTGCATATTTAACTTTATAAGAATTCACCAAACTGTTTGTCCCTAGTAACATGAGAGATTCAGTTGCCACACATCATTACCAACACTTTGTATTGTCATTATTTTTAACATTAGCCATTCTTGTGGTTGTGTTACAGTATCTCCTTATGGTTTTATTTACATTTCCTTGATGATTAATGATGTTGAGTATCTTTTCAACTGCTCATTAGTTTTTTGTATATCTTTTGCCAAGTGTTCATATTTTTTGTCTATTATTAATTGGGCTGTTTGTCTTCCTGAGTTATAAGACTTTTTATATTCTGGGGATGCAAGTCCTCAGATATATTTTATATCTATATTGGTATCTATCTAATATATTCTCCCAGTCTGTGGCTTGCCTAATTTTTTGAACAATTTCTTTAGAAAAACATAAGAGTTTTTAATTTTGATGAAGTCCAGTTTATCAATTTTTTTCTTTTATGATTGTACTTTTTCTATATTGAGAAATTTTACCCATCCCAAGGCTGTGAAGATTTTCTCCTCTGCTTTCTTATAGAATTTTTATAGTTTTATCTTTTACATTTAAGTCTGTCCTCTACTTGGCATTAATTTTAGAGTGTGTCACAAGGTAAAGGTTGAGGTTCATTTTTTATCTATATGAACATTTGTTTAAAAGACTTCCTTTCTTATTAAATTATTTTGGCAACTTTGTTGAATATTAACTGACATTATTTTATTGCCTGGAATATTTTCTGAGCTCATTTTTTTTTTTTTCCTGTTGGTCTATATGTCTGTCCTTATATAAGCTTTATGGTAAAAATTAAAATCAACTACTGTTAAGTCCTTTCGCTTTCTTCTGTTTCAAAATTGTTTAATCTATTTTAGTTCTTTTGCATTTCAGTATACATTTTAGAATTAGCTTGTTAGTTTCTACAGAAAGGCCTTCTGGGATTTTGATTAGGATTGTACTGAATCTATAAGTCACTTTGAGAAGTGACATCTTAAAAATATTGAGTCTTCAAGCTGTAACGTGGTATATTTCTCTACTTATCTAGACCTTCTTTAAGTTTTCACAGCAAAAACCACAGGTCTTTCATATATTTTGTATTTTCATACCATAGGTTTTGCATATATTTGTTAAATTTAACACTGAGTATTTCATGGTTTTAGATGTTATGTCTTGTAAATCTTTAAGCATTTAAGAATGTTTTCAGTTACTGATTGCTAATATGTAGAAACACAATTGATTTTTGTATATTAAGCTTGAAGTCTGTGACCTTTCTAAACTCATTACATTTAATTTTTTTTGTACCTTTCTTAGGATTTTCTATATAGATGTTCATGTCTGCTAATAGAGACAGTTTTACTTCTTCCTTTTCAATCTCAATGGCTTTTATTTATTTTTCTTGCCTTGTTGCATTAGTCAGAACTGCTAGTAAAATATTGACACAGTAAGAATGGGCATCCTCACTTTGTACCCAATTTTAGAGAGTAAGCACTGAGTTTTTCACCATTAAGTATATTGTTAGCTGTAGATTTTTCAAAGATACCCTTTATCAGGTTGAAGGAGTTCCCTTTCATACCTAGTTTTTTGAGAGTTTTTATCTTGAATGAATGTTGAATTTTGTCAGATGCTTTTTTTTTATACATTCCTTGACAGTCATATTGTGTTACTCTTTTTCTGTTAATATGGTCAACTGCATTGATTCATTTTCAAATGTTAAAGCAGCCTTGCATTCCTTATATAAATCACTTGGTCATGGTGTTTAGATTTGGTTTTTGGTTTTTGGCTTTTTTTCCCCCCCTTTCAATGTCTTTGATTTTGGTATCAGAGTAGTGCTGGCTTTATAAAATGAGCTGGGAATTTTTTTTTCCTCTATTTTCTGAAACAGTCTGTAGAATCAGTATCATTTCTGCTCTAAGTGTCTGTAGAATTCACCAGTGAAGCCATCTGGGCCTGGAGTTTTCTTTGTGGGAATGTTTTAAATAGCAAGTTTAATTTCTTTGATAGATATAATGTGCTTTATTGTGATTTATAAGAAATATATATATTTGGTCATTCAGATGACCAAAATATATTTCTCAGAGATATTTGGTCTTCATCCATAGTTCCTAGCCCACAGCTCCCAAAACTCTTGGAATTTCCTGAATAATAAGAGCAATGGGAGCATCCTTTGTTATAATATTTGTTTTTTTTTGTCCTCAGTTCCTGAAAAACAAAAACAAAACCCCCCAAAAACTGCTTCAGAGCCATAAAAGTTAAATGGTGTCTTGTTAACAAGACTTTAGTACCACAAGTGAATTTATGTTAATGAAAGTGACTTTTGCAAAACACCTAAGGGTGGATGGAGGCTGTTTGCCAGGAGAACTAACCACAGATAGAATCAGAATCAGAAACCCTGATTCTGGGGAGGAGAGAGGGGATAGAGGTTGAATCAATCACCAATGGCAAATGAGTTAATCAATCATGCCTATGTAATGAAGCCTCTGTAAAAACCAGAAAAGGAGAGGGTTCTGAGAGCTTCCACATTAGGGAACCGGTATGCTCTCATGTGCCATTGTGCCGGACCACGAGCTCTACAAGGATGGAAGCTCCCTTTTTCAGGCCTTGCCCTATGTATCTCTTCATCTGGTTGTTGGTTTGTATCCTTTAATATGGTTCGTAATAAATCTGTAACTAGTGAGTAAATGGGTTTTCCTGAGTTCTGTAGGCCATTCTAGCAAATTAACTGAACCCAAGGAGGGAGTCGTGGGAACCTCTGATTTATAGCCAGTTGATGAGAAGTACTGGTAATAAGCTGGGCTTGTGACTGGCCTCTGAAGTGGAGGGCAGTTTTGTGGGACTGAGCCCTTGTGGAATCTGATTCTATGTCCCCTAGTAGTGTCAGAGTTGAGACACCAGGAGGGTGTCTGAGAATTGATTGTGTGGGGAACATGCACACTGGAATTGGGTCCAGGAACCCTTTCAAAAGGCTACTCAGATTTCCTATTGCTGTTGTGCTTTTTTTTTCCCCCTTTGAAGGAATTTGTCCATATCCTCTAAGTTGTTGAATGTATGGATATAAAGTTGTTCATCATATTCCCTTATCCTTTTTTTAAAAAATAAATTTATTTATTTATTTTTAGGGTCTTCGTTGCTGCACGTGGCTTTCTCTAGTTGCAGTGAGTGGGGTGGGAGGGGATACTTTTCATTGTGCACGGGCTTCTCACTGTGGTGGCTTCTCTTGTTGCAGAGCATGGGTTCTAGGCACGGGCTTCAGTAGTTGTGGAACACAGGCTCATTAGTTGTGGCTCACGGGCTCAGTGTTGTAGCTCATGGGCTCTAGAGCACAGGCTTAGTAGTTGTGCACAGGCTTAGTTGCTCCATGGCATGTGGGATCTTCCCGGACCAGGGCTCGAACCCATGTCCCCTGTACTGGCAGGCGGATTCTTCACTGCGCCACCAGGGAAGCCCCTTCCCTTATCCTCTTAACATCTGTAAGATTGGTAATGATATTCCCACTTTCAAAGAACTGGGTATTGGTTTTATTGCTTTTTATCTATTACCATATTTGTTTTCTATGTCATTGATTTCTACTCTTTTTTTGTTTACTTTGGGTTTACTTTGTACTTTTCTGTCTTCCTAAGATTGTAGTCTAGATCATTGTGAGATGGGACTATATATGAGCAAGATTGGCCATGAGTTGATAACTGTTAAATGTGGGCGGTGGGTACGTGGAGCATTATTTCATTATACTATTTTTTAATTTATGTATATATTTGACATATAACTTTAAAAATTACATAAAGCAAATAAATCTAACTCCATAGTAATTTTTTTTCACATTTATATGCCTATTGACATTTATTTTTTACCTGGTAGTTTCTGTTTTGTGAATTGGTAAGCTACTTTTAGGATGGCTCCACTGAATTCCTCAATAATTAGGACAATATACCTTTCAGTGGTTCTTCATATTTGTGGGGAGAGAAGAAAAGTGACATGAATCTTGGTGCTATAAACTCTTGAAGAAATTGAGATATTTCACAAACAATGGGGAAAAGAATGGGCAGTAAGTCAGTGTTTATGGAAAAGCAAATTGATACATATTTAATAACAGCAGTATAGTATCAACAATTATCCATCCCGTGATAGTTCCTCCAAAGACAAATTTGGTTAACCAAAATATCTGAAGTAATAATGATAAAATTGTAACATTCATTTAGTGTAGTTCATGGGTAGCAGATATTTTTGTTGTGTTGTATACAAATTTCTTGTGTTCTCCACCTTCCTCACAAAAGAAGATATTTTCTATTACATTGCCTTTTAAGTATAATCGTCTTAATGTACCTATGTACATGTAGGTGTTAAAGAGAAAAATATATGCACAATGCTCTACATATTTTCTTTAGGAGTAGACTTGTGCATATCACATAGCTTCTTCCATACATTTTTGTTTTGTTTTGTATTGTTTTGTCTTGCCTTGTTTTTTGTTGTTGTTGTTCTTATTCTGGAGCTTTTTGTTGGTGAGCCAAATTGGTATGGCACATTTGTAACTTATTTTTGCTTAAGGGTAACATTGATTTTTAGTCAAATACATAAATGTACCCATTTCTATTGACTCATTTGGTGTCAGTAACTTCACGTGCTAGTGCTGGGCTGATGTGTGTTTCTCATTCCCACTCAGTCATCCATATCTACCCACCAAAATAATAATAACAACAACAGTGAAGATACATTTTATACTGCTTTTGTGCTCAAAGAGTTGGAAAGAGAAAGAGTGGCTTCTTTGCTTTGCTTTAAAAATAAACCTCTGTCCATAAACATGGGTGGATTTTCATCCTGTTTTATTCCCATTTGCTGGGGATTAATTGATAGAAGAGTAGAGAAATGCAGATTGCTTAGGCAGAGAGAAGGGTAGGAAAGGGATCTTATAATTTATTCTAATACAAATATAGGTACCTCATTTTTTTTGAGTGAACGGATTTCAGGAACTTTGCTTTGCTTCTGTAAAACCATTGTATTGGATTACTTGATCTGATTGTGTCCTGAACGTGAAACTTTGACCACACCTTTCCATTTAATGTCATTTTAAAATGATAGTAACTGTAAGGCATAACCAATGGTTGCCTTGATTAATATTAGCTAAAGTTCTAGATCATACCCATATATCGTCCTACTGGTATCAAGGAATGAAGGACTATTTAAAATAGTTCTGCTATAGCACTAGAGCAAGTTAATATTTTCTAGAGCTTCAAGTGTTATAGTGATAAACCTGGACTCTTTCTGTTTAACTTGAACAGTCTTATTTGCAGTGTCAAAGGAATTGCTGTATATGCTGCAACAGAAGTAATACAATGTTGTGTGATGGGATAAGAAATACAATTGCACGTCAGATAAAATAGAAAGCAGCTACCAGAGTCAGATATACCTTACAAATATTCACTGAGAAGCAAGACAATTTAGTTTTTCCAGGGTTTAAATCCCATCTAGCTATATAACTCTGGGTAAATGATACATTCTCTGTGCCCCATTTTTCTCATCTGTAAAGTGAAAATAACACCTACCTCATGGAGTTGCTATGAGATATAAATGAGTTAGTTTAAATGTTGATTTCCATACGTTCTTTGTTATGGTAGCATAATGGTAGAGCCCATTCTTTATTTGTCTTGTATATCTAACCACTATGTGCTGTGCAGGGAAGGTATATAGTAAATATAGTTGAATGAAGATAAGAGTGAGATCTAATATGAAAAATACGTATCCAATATTCTGTTTTAGAATAAAATCAACTTCCACTGTAATGTAGTTGTAATTCATTGCTATTTGTTTGATTTATTTGAAAGTGTTTTTTTAGTGTTTCAGAAACTTCTTTTCAGTAGATAAGCAGAATAGCTGTTGTAAACATGTGTACTTAGTATCTCCCTTCTTTTTTTTTTTTTTTTGGTGTGGTGGTGGTGGAAATAGTGCCTCAGTGTGTTTGGAGAATAAATGTGGATATCCCTGAAGAAGCTAATCAGAATCTTTCATTCAGTGCTACTGAGCGATGGTGGGAACAGACAGATTTGACCAAACTAATCATATCAAACAATAAACTTCAGTCACTTACTGATGACCTCCGTCTCCTTCCTGCACTGACTGTTCTTGATGTAAGTTGACTGATTATAAATATGGATCTTCGTCTGAAGAGACTCTAAAGCTAAATTTAGGCTTTGAGAAATAGAAGACCCATGTTCAACCGGTAGAGTGCAAGGAAGAATAACAAATTACTGTGTTCGGCATAGCATAATGGTTGAGTGCAGAGTCAGAACATCAGGCTTCAAATTTTGACTCTGCCACTTGATAGCTGTGTGATCTCAGGAAAGTTACCTCTTTGTGCTTCAGTTTCCACATTTATAAACTGAGACTGGTACTACTATCTGTTTTTAAAAATTGTTCTTTGAATTAAATGAGTTAATGCCTACAGACAGAATTGGTATTTAACAAGTGGTTGCTGCTGCTCGTCTTTTTTTTTATTGCTATTATTACTTTTTTTTTTTTCCTGCGGTACGCGGGCCTCTTACTGTTGTGGCCTCTCCCGTTGCGGAGGCTGCGGACACGCAGGCTCAGCGGCCACGGCTCATGGGCCCAGACGCTCCGTGGCATGTGGGATCTTCCCGGACCGGGGCACTAACCCGTGTACCCTGCATCGGCAGGTGGACTCCCAACCACTGCGCCACCAGGGAAGCCCTATTGCTATTATTTTTATCATCATTATTATTGTAGGTGTTAAAGCAAGTATTTAATATTGTTTTGTTTTTTGTTTTTGGTTCTTTTTTTTTTGGTTTTGGGGGGGGGGGTTTTGGTAACTTATCTCCAAGACTGACTTGAATTATTGGGCTTAAATTTTTGTATGTTTATTCAGGGAGTATGTTTTTTTTTTTTTTTTTAGGTTCCGTGTATATGTGTTAGCATTCCGTACAACAGCAAGTGTCATACCGTATATTATGACACTTGTTTTTCTTTGGTTTCTTTTTTTTAATCAGGGCAGAGGAGTGGGGGGGGGGTTGAGTGAGGACTCAGGGTCCCTATCTCTTTCTTTCATGAAATATTTCAAATAAACGGTAAGTATAGAAAAGCTGAGAAGCACCCATGTACCCACCCCAATCCCCCCATTTCGTATAAAGGCTAAAATTTCCCAAGTTTCCTCAGCCTTTGTAAAGCAGATCTTTCAGATGTAAGTGAAAATTCCTGCCCACGACTCCTAACTTTCATTCATTCATTTCATTTCATTGCCAATGTATGAGCACGGGGTTTGTTATCCCTATGCACGTTTTATCCATGCTCCTACTGATACACACTTAAACTGTTCCCGAGTTTTCACAGCAGACACCGCCCACTATTGTACCTATCTCCTGGGATCCTCCCGGACCGGGGCACGAACCTGCGTCCCCTAGCATCGGCAGGTGGACTCTCAACCACTGCGCCACCAGGGAAGCCCAGGGACTGTTTTTAATCCCTAGTTGCCATGTCATGAGTAGTTTATTTCATAATCTACAGACTTCTGATATACTTTACTTAGGATCATCAAAAATCTTCCATTTCATGTCTGAAAAAGTTGGATGTAGTCAGATTTCTAGAGAAGTTTTTGTTTTCTTCATTTGTTAAATGAATGAATTGGCATAAGTGTTCTCTTAAAGGTTCCATGTACCTTGAAAGCAATATGATTCTGTAAGAACATGAGAGAAGTCTCCCTCCTCATTTATTTTTTGTAAATGTTGACATAAATCATACCATCAGAGGGCTGTTAGTTTCTGACCTTGTCATCTCTCATTTGAGATTGAAGTTCCACTCAGTGAGGGGAAGTTTGTTTTTTTTTTAACTGTAGTATTTTAAAATTGATCTCTTATCACTTCATGATTTATTAGCAGCAGTTTGGTCAATTTCAAGCTCCTTTTTCTTTTCTATACTCAAAACAAATTACCAATAGCCCAGCTATGCTTTTGAGCTAGAATAATGAGACTATCATCAGAGAATATTGTACAATAGCAAAGCTCATGGTTAATTATAAGACTAAGATATTGACTGTGTCTTTTAATAACTTTTAGATACATGATAATCAGCTGACATCCCTTCCTTCTGCTCTAAGAGAGTTAGAAAATCTTCAGAAACTTAATGTCAGGTAAAATTTAAACTTATTTCAGTATTGCTAGTATAAGGGTGTAAATCTAACATTTAAAAATTTTTTTTTTCAAACACTTTTTCTAACATGTAAAAAATGTTTTGTATTACCTCAGAAAGTGATTAAGCAGAATAATAATTTTAAGTTTTAATTCTCAGATTATTTTATTTTTTGTTTTAGAATTGCCTGCATGTTTTCTGGTTTTACAAATTTAAGGCCAGTTGATTTTTTTAAAAATACTTTTTATTTTTATGAAATAATTTTTAGTGGTTATATGAGGAAAATTTCATGTTTTCGATATTAGTAGTTTTTAAACTTTTCTGAGGACTCCTGGGATTCCATGGGTATGCGTCTGGTACTCACTGATATGTACATGGGAAGCCAGGTGGCTAAGGCCCTAGGTAACTCTTTGCCCTTCAGTACACACTCAGACTTTCAAGAAAAATAACTGCCTTATATGTTATATATACACAGGGGGAAAGGGATTAGGGAAGATTTAATTTAGGAGAAAAAAATGAAAAAGTTTAAGTGTTCAAAACATAGTTTGAAAAGCTGGGGCTTATAAAATAGATATAAATCTATCTATCACAGCATGATAAAGTTGCAGTTTTCTGGAGTTAACTGGTTTGAGGGAGAACAGTTCCTCAAATAACAGTCCTTATTTGGTGAAAAATAAGACTGGAGTTGCATATTGCATTCATCTGGACATGCCAGGCCCTCAAACAGAAATAGCTATTTTTGTCTTGAGTGCTATGTTGAAACCTAATCCCCATGTAAAATGTGACTTCATTGTCGTGTCTGTATGTGCACATCTTTGTCAAAATTCTAAACCTCATATGCAGTGTAAAAATTATAGCCCAAGGTATTCATTTATATGTAAAATCAAGTTGATTAAAAGGAACCAATCAAAAGTTCACAAATTATATGTTTGGTTAAAAACCTTTATTTCTTTGAAACTCTCAATTTGATTACTTTAGATTGCTGTCATTTTAATGGGTGTGTACTTTTAGGATGTAAAGTTTGTAAGTACTTAAAATTAGTAACCTTACTTCATTTTTTTTAATGAGCCCAGGTAGTTGATTAGCAAAAATGCCTTTATAAATATTTATTGTGTTGTCACCAAATTGTTCAGCATTTGTTTTATCAATCAATAGCCATAACAATCTGAAAATACTCCCTGAAGAAATTACAAATCTAAGAAACCTGAAGGGCCTATATCTCCAGCATAATGAACTAACTTGCATACCAAGGGGATTTGAACAACTTTCCAACTTAGAAGATTTAGTAAGTTTTGATTTTGCAATATTTATATAATTTGGGGCTGGTGGGATTTTTTATTAGGCTGAAAAATTGGATGTATGATTGAAATCATGGTTACATGGGCAGCTGATTGTATGACTAGATTATCAGAAACAGTGAATTACAATTAGAATGCTAAATTAGTAATTGTAAATTTGATTTTCTTACGTTTTTCTTATGAAGGAAATCACCTTAGATTTTAATTTAGGAATAGAGTTTGGGAAAGGAGCCATTGAGGATGACTTTGTTATTCAGAGGCTTTTATGGCTTAGCATAGAGGAAAGGTGTTTTTAGTGTATACCAATTCCCTTTTTTATCTCCATTTTCATTTCCTCCTCTGTAGCCCTTATGGCCCTTTTGTCCTCTGAGTGTCCAGATAATGCCTTCAGGGCCTGTTTTTTCTACCCTATTTTTCAAAATTGCCATATTTCTTAGTAAAAATTTTTATTCTATCCATTTCACATCTTAAATAGAGATAACCATAAAGCAATGCAAGTATTATTTTAGTCATATTGTTAAGAATAATACAAACAATAGGCACTTTGCTATACCTATAGCATATTACTATATTTGCTATACATATAGTATATTACATATTACTTTGCTATAACACATAGCAAAGTAGATAGTTTTATCCCCATTACAGATAAGAAACTAAGACTTGTAAAAAACAAAAGAATAACTCATCCAAAGTCATATAACTAATATGTAAGGAATTTAGGAATTTAACATAAAATAATCTGACTTCAAAGTGTATCCTTTTTTTTGTTCCCCCACTTTACCACGGAAGAAGTAAGACTCTACTGTAAGGTATCCTATCTGAAAGACTTCAGCTGTATTCGATCAGATGTTCTAATATAAATCTCTACCCCACATAGTTATTTCATGTTACATTCTTGTTCTAGTCACAATTACATGTTTTGAAAAACTCATTAGTTATCTTAGCCTTAAAGTTTATTTTTTATTCAAGGAAAAATTGCTTCTTTTACTTATTTTTTTCTTGATATTCCACCCATCTGCACCAGTGTTTGAAATCAAAGTACATACTCTCTTCAACCATTTCTTCAGTAGCTCTTTGTTTTTCAATCTGATCAGATTGGAAATAAGGTTTGGAAAGTAAAAGGCATAGGTAGGTGAAATGAGTGGTAAAGGAAGGAGCCATCTGATTTCCTTATAAAATTTGCTGGTAAAAGACAGCAATTGATTTAAAAAGAAGAAGAAAAAAAAACTAGTAGAAAGCTTAAAGGAAACCTAATAAACTTTCCTTATGGGTTCCCAGATAGTCATTGCATAATGAAAGGATGCTTCAGCTGAGAACTGTGTTCTTAAGGACTCATTATCAAATAAATCATAAATGTGAGCAACAATATATTAAAACATTAAAAGTAAAAGATCTATAATAATTTAAGCTAGTAATATTTCTTAAAGTTATATAAAAACTGCTTAACACAATGGTACTAAATAAATAATGAAGAAATGACTTAGCATAAATAATGATTAATTTATATGCACTGTACTTATTTTATATCTAATTTAGTTATTAACTGTAGTAATTAAATATTTATTAGCAATTCTGTTGTTTTGGGTTCTTTAAAACTTCTTAAGAATTTGCGAATCGTCTCTTTATCAGAAACTTTTTTTATTTTTAGCTTTTGATATTGGAATAATTTTAGATTTACAGAAAAGTTGTAAAGATAGTACAGAGAGATCCCATATATCCTTCACCCACCTTAATGGGCAAACTTTTTTTTTTTTTTTTGCGGTACGCGGGCCTCTCACTGCTGTGGCCTCTCCCATTGTGGAGCACAGGCTCCGGATGCGCAGGCTCAGCGGCCGTGGCCCACGGGCCCAGCCGCTCCGCGGCATGTGGGATCTTCCCGGACCGGGGCACGAACCCATGTCCCCTGCATCGGCAGGCGGACTCTCAACCACTGCGCCACCAGGGAAGCCCTAATGGGCGAACATTTTACATAACTATGGGATATTTGTAAAAACTAAGAAATTAACATTGGTACAATATTACTATCTAAACTACAGATTTTATATTTTCCCAGTTTTTCTACCAATGTCCTTTTTTTTGTTCCAGGATCCAATCCAGAATACTACATTGCATTTAGTGTCAGTAACTTTTGATATTACTAAATATTTATTTATTAGTAATTTGTTGATTCTTAGACCTTAGAGTATTTGAGTTGTATATTTTATATTGATGTTGTAGATTATGATAATGTTATTTTATGTTGTTATAATAACAGTATGTTTTAAAAACACTGATCTAGCATTTTTCCTTTTTCAGTCTTAATTTATTTGGAGTTACAGTTGTTTAATGTTAGACTAAATCATAGTCTTCAGAGAACAGTTCCTTTAAGTCATTTTTTTCTTATTCATTGTTGCCACTTGCCTTACCTAACAGTTTGATGATAGCTGGTGTAGTACTTATATCTGATTTGAATGTTGTAAGAAGAATACCTGATTCATAACATTGTCTTTTAAAGGGAGTGTCAAAAAAATATTCTGTCATAAAAGACAAAACAGAAACAAAGACTTAAAGCAACATCAAGGTATAGAGATTAATTAGGCAAGCTTGAATGAGTGAAAACTAGAGAGTAGAGTAGACTTCTGTACTTAGTTAAAGCAGACTTGCTGAGGTCAGCAGAACCAAGAGGGAATATTTTTTTCCTCCCAAATTAAAATGGCCATTTTTTTTCAGCTTACTTTTTTTTCTTCCAAGAATTTTTCTTTCTTGCAAAGATGTTTTTCATTTCATATTACAGTTTAACCATACAGTTTGCCTGATTTATCATAGGTACTCAACAAATATTGGTTGAAAAAAATAGATATTTTTTTGAAAACATGATAACATGATACAGCATGACTTAATATTAACAGAAACCTTTGTGTAAAGTATTTTTGAAGTCAGAATTCATTTTAATTCCTCTCTGCTACACTATTAGGCACATAGTAGGCCCACAGAGTATATTGAGGTAATGAATGATGATCTGTGAAATTGTCAGTGAATGAGAGTTACAAAACATATCATCTGTAAATAGTTTTTTTAATGTTGCAGTGCCCTCAAAATTCTGAAACTCCCCTAGGGATCCTTTCTTTTTTTATTTACTTGTTCATTCATTCGCTTTGTCTTTCTCTTTTTAAAGGATCTTTCGAACAATCATCTTACAACTGTTCCTGCTAGTTTTGCTTCTCTGTCCAGCCTGCTGCAACTCAATCTTTCCAGTAATCAACTGAAGAGTTTGCCTGCAGAAATAAGTGGAATGAAAAGTAAATCTTCTCTATTTCAAAAAATAAAAAAATTTGAAGTTGGTGCAACTTACATTTAAAAAAATAAATTTTTTTATAGTTAGTTACAGAGAAGTAAAATAATAGATTTTATGGTGGTAAATGCAAACAATAACCACTAGTTAGATTTTCTCCAGGCCATTGTAGTCTAGCAACTTTGTAAAGAATTACCACCAGGGGACTTCCCTGATGGTCCAGTGGGTAAGACTCTGTGCTCCCAATGCAGGGGGCCCGGGTTCAATCCCTGGTTGGGGACCTAGATCCCGCATGCATGCCGCAACTAAGAGTTCACATGCCGCAACTAAGAAGTCCGCATGCTGCAACTAAGAGTCCACATGCCACAACTAAGATCCTGTGTGCCACAACTAAGACTAGGTGCAGCCTAAATAAATACATAAATAAATAAATAATAAAACAAAACAATAAAAAAAAGAATTACTGCCAGAACAATACTTTGGCATATCAAAAAGAGAAAAAGAAAATAAGATTATAAATTGTGGTAATATTGTATACCTGAGAAATTGATTAAGGTTTTAAGCTATTCTATCTCTTCATTCATTTTATTCAACATTTACTAAGAGGTCATTCCCCTTTCCTAGGTGATGCCACCTATGATACATGGTTATGTTATAGCTGTATCCTCCTTGAGGTCCATAAGTAATAATGCCAAGAGATAGACTAGTTTTGCCCAAATTGTCAATTCTTTTTTAAAAAAAAGTTAAAATTTAGTGGTTCCATTAAAGTTTGCCATTGAACCATTATATTTGGTGTATTGTAGAACTAATATTAAGGGATAAAAAAAACTGAAGGTACATTTCAATATCTTTTAAGTAAGTATACTTAATCATGTTAGAATTCTTGATTTAGAGTCCAAAATCTTCATAGTGATTTTTTTTTTTTTTTGTCTAAAGGCAAACTATTATTATTTCTTAGTTGATGACCACACTGTGTCAGCTGTAGACCTTACTACTCTTTTTTGCTAATCATATATGAGCCTTTTCATTTTTTTACACCTCCCTTTTGTGGAGGAAGTCATAGATGTGATTTCGTACAGTTGATTACAGATTATTTTGCAGTGAACTTGTACAATTGTGCTGTTTGACTTTTTAAAAAATTAATGTATAATTGACTAACAATATTATATTATTTCAGGTGTATAAGATAGTGATATTTTTATACATTACAAAATGATCACTGCTGTTTTACTTTAGATTAATGGTTATTTGTAATTTATAATAGGAATGCATAAATTAAATCTGCCATAAATTGAATTGACATTTCAGGGGAGCCTTTAGTTGTGATACCAGTAGTTGACTCTGCTTGCCTTTGCCATTTTCAATAAAGGTATCAGAAAGTAGAGCTAAACATAAAGTATGATATCTGGAGTGTGTATGTAAGCATTTTTTTTTTCACAGATTGAGTAGAAATATTGAGAGAGAGGAGCAAATATTGAAGTCAATAGAAAAATACTTTGAACTTACAGCAGTTTTTCTAATATACTATATAATTATGCTCAAATGCTTTCTGTCCTTCAGCCATGACAATGATACTTTTAAGCTGTCACCAGTAGGACATTTAGTTATTATTTCACTATTCATGATGAGATTCCAAGAACAGTATCTAACATTTGCATGGTTCTTTGTAACTCAGAATACTTTTAAATATATTATTTTGCTGCCACAGTAGTTCTACAAGTTAGTAGGGATGCATATTATTTACATTTTAAAGATTCAGAAAAAAAGAAAAAAAAAGATTCAGAAACCTAGGCTTAGAAATTATGTAGTAAATTGTAGAGCCAGCATTTGCATCTTCTTACTCCATCCCCATTGCTCTTTTTTTTCACTTTTACTATTCATATTTTTTAATTTATTTTTTATTGAAGTATCATTGATTTACAATGTTGTGTTAATTTCTGCTGTACAGCAAAGTTATACATATATAAACAATCTATTTTTTTTTAAATAGATCTTTACTGGAGTATAATTGCTTCACAATACTGTGTTAGTTTCTCTTGTACACCAAAGTGAATCAGCCATATGCATACATATGTCCCCATATCCCCTCCCTCTTGAGCCTCCCTCCCATCCTCCCTATCCCAGCCCTCTAGGTCATCGCAGAGCACCAAGCTGATCTCCCTGTGCCATGCTACTGCTTCCCACCAGCTAACTATTTTACATTTGGTAGTGTATATAAGTCGATGCTACTCTCACTTCGCCCCAGCTTCCCCCTCCCACCCCGTGTCCTCAAGTCCATTCTCTATGTCTACATCTTTATTCCTGCCCTGCAACTAGGTTCATCAGAACCAATTTTTTTTTTTTTAGATTCCATATATATGCGTTAGCATACGGTATTTGTTTTTATCTTTCTGACTTACTTCACTCTGTAGGACAGACTCTAGGTCCATCCACCTCACTTTCTTCTATGTACTGCTTCTATTCTCAATCAGTGCTCTTAGATGGAAACACTTGTGAAAGCTAGTTTCTAAATTTAAAGCAAACTTGCTTTATAGAATTTATTGGATCTAGGGTGGATCAGATTGTGACATTTTTCTCAGTGATCTAGCCAAATAATACATAAATTATTATAAGTTGAAAGTAGTACTATTAAATTTGTTTTGGAAAGCAGTTAACTTCTTTGAAAAAAACATGAAAGAAATAATTCAGTCTTGAATTATGTTAAAATTGACAGGCTCAAAGTACAGGAAAAAAAAGTTGTAAAATGCATATTGCCTATTCAAACTATAGGGTTGAGAATATATAGTGGAAAATATATGGTGGCCATTGTAAGTGGAAGAATCTGTAATATGGATTAGGGAGAAAACTGCTTATTAAAGTCTTAAGAGAAAGAAGACCTTTACTTTTTTTCCATTTTTGTTTTCTGTTCTGCCTTTTAAGAAAGATCCAGGAGGTGAGAGAGATGCTGCAAGTGAGAACATTCTTCTTGAGCTATCTTATACCTTCTTATCAAGAGTGTTAGCTAAGGTGTTAGCAAAAGAATGTAACTTAAAAAAAATTAGAAGAAGAAAGGAAGGAAAGAAGACAGGGAGAGAGGCAGTATGAGTAGATGAAAGAATAAGAGGGAATACATAGAAATCCATGGGTTTTTGACAGAACATCAGTTGCCTATTTTAAATACAGATGTGTCTAAGCTACTACTGGCCAGAGTTACTTGACATTCTTTCATACGAGTAGTATGCATGTATGTTTACCTTAAACTTTTTCTTTTTAAAGATGTATAATTACTGAGGGAAATAATCTCATAGTATATAGTTTATACATTTTAGCATACTTTAAAGGAGTACTAGAGTACTTTGTTTTTTAAATCTTTACAAAGATGACCTGAACTATTATTAAACATTGATTTTAATATCGTTTCTCTTTAATTATAACTAAATATAAAACATTTTTAGTTTACATTTATGTAATTCAATGGTATTCTAGGATTCTTGATTATTATAGCAGTATAGAACATCACAGGTTTGTAAGTCCTCATGATTACTTACACATTATTTGAATGTATATACAATTATAAACCAATATTTTTTCTCTATTAAAATATCTTTGTGTTTCACTAAATATATATTACAGGATTAAAGCATTTGGATTGTAATTCAAATCTCTTGGAAACTATACCTTCTGAATTGGCTAGCATGGAATCACTAGAATTGCTTTATTTGCGGAGGAATAAATTACGTTTTCTACCAGAATTTTCTTCTTGTAAATTATTAAAGGTACTATTTAGTTGATTATTAAATAACTATACATTTTCTGAAAGTTAATCATGAAAATGAAATTTTAAACGTATTTTACATTGAGAATATGTATTAGTTATGTGTTATTTTTTCCCATATTCCTATTTTTCAGAATTTTAATGACTAAATATATTAATGGTATTGTTAATAATAGATTTTTTTTAAAAAAAGCAGTAATCAATTTTAAAAATAAGAATTTGTCCGTTTCATCTGGAGAGCAGTTTATAACTGGAGAAGTGGTAGATGATGAGACTAACAAAGTAAGTTGGGACCATAGTGCAGGAAACCTGGAATACCAGGAATGAATACATATCTAATTCTATAAATTGCCAACTCATGTTTACCTCATCATAAAGTCTGTTTAAAATTAATTACTTTTTTTGGTATTAAGTGTATAGCATTAACATTGTATTTAAATTTGCTATGCTTTGCTTTCTGTATGTATACTTTTATGCGTTAGTGTTGAGTTTGTTTTGTTTTTTGTTTGTTTTCTGAGTATAGTTGCTTTACAATGTTGTGTTCCTTTCTGCTGTACAGCGAAGTGAGTCAGCTATATGTATGCATATATCTGCTCCCTCTTGGACCTCTCTCCCAGCCCCCGCACCCCGTCACACCCATCTAGGTCATCACAGAGCACCAAGCTGAGCTCCCTGTGCTATACAGCAGGATCCCACTAGCTATCAGTTTTACACATGGTACTGTGTATATGTCAATACTAATCTCCCAATTTGTCCCCCCATCCCCCTCTGTCCACACGTCCATTTTCTATGTCTGCATCTCTTGCTGCCCTGCAAATAGGTTCATCTCTACCATTTTTCTAGATTCCACACATATGCGTTAATATACGATACTTGTTTTTTTTCTTCCTGACTTACTTCACTCTGTATGACAGACTCTAGGTCCATCCACCTCACTACAAATAACTCAGTTTCGTTCCTTTTTATGGCTGAGTAATATTCCATTGTATATATGTACCACATCTTCTTTATCCATTCATCTGTTGATGGACATTTAGGTTGCTTCCATGTCCTGGCTATTGTAAATAGTGCTGCAATGAATATTGGGGTACATGTGTCTTTTTGAATTATGGTTTTCTCAGGGTATATGCCCAGTAGTGGGATTGCTGGGTCATATAGTAGTTGGATTTTTAGTTTTTTAAGGAATCTCTCCATACTGTTCTCCATAGTGGCTGTATCAATTTGCATTCCCAACCAACAGTGCAAGAGGGTTCCCTTTTCACCACACCCTCTCCAGCATTTATTGTTTGTAGATTTTTTTTGATGATCGCCATTCTGACCCACGTGAGATGATACCTCATTGTAGTTTTGATTTGCATTTCTCTAATAATTAGTGATGTTGAGCATCTTTTCATGTGCCTCTTGGCCATCCATCTGTATGTCTTCTTTGGAAAAACGTCTATTTAGGTCTTCCGCCCATTCTTTGATTGGGTTGTTTGTTTTTTTAATATTGAGCTACATGAGCTGTTTGTATATTTTGGAGATTAATCCTTTGTCAGTTGCTTTGTTTGCAAATACTTTCTCCCTTTCTGAGGGTTCTCTTTTCGTCTTATTTATTGTTTCCTTTGCTGTGCAAAAGCTTTTAAGTTTAACATCATACACAAAAATAAACTCAAAACGAATTAAAGACCTAAATGTAAGACTGAACACTATAAAACTCTTGGAGGAAAAGATAGGCAAAACACTCTGACATAAATCACAAAAAGATCTTTTTTGACCCACCCCCTAGAGTAATGAAAATAAAACAAAAATAAACATATGAGACCTAATTAAATTTAAAATCTGTCACACAGCAAAGAAAGCCATAAACAAGAGTTACTTTTAAACAGAATGGTGACAATGATATAAATAACTGAAAAAGTTATCATTTAATAAGATTATCTCATAATCTTAGATTCTGCTAGTGAGAAATCAGTATATATAATAATCACTAATAAAAATGTTGAGTAACAAACATTTATTATAATATAAATAACTTTTTAAACTTGTACTGATTTGTTTTAAAACTTTAATTTTTTATCAGTATAGTTCTTGGATTTGTGTTTTTATTAATTCTATAAATGTAACTACTAAATCATTTCTCTGCTTTGGTTTTATAAACTTTGAACTTTCTTCCAGTTTAAACCTTTAATTAATTTTTAAATTACTAGGAAATTCCTGAAAATTTTCCTTTTTGTCATTTTTCTTTAACTGTAAGATCACTTAAATATAATTAAAAATTTAAGCATCTTAGTAATTAGAAAATTTTCCATGTATTTTTCAATGATTTGAAATCAAGATTTCAATTTTATTTTCATTATCTAGTATAAAGTTGAGTACAGAAATACACATGATTGATCTTTGCTTTTGTAGGAATTACATGTAGGTGAAAACCAGATTGAAATGTTGGGGGCAGAACACCTTAAGCATCTGAATTCTATCCTTGTGCTAGACCTGCGAGATAACAAGTTAAAATCTGTTCCAGATGAAATTACACTCCTGCAATCTTTGGAAAGGCTTGACCTAAGCAACAATGATATTAGTAGGTAAGTTTAAAGATGGAATGAATAAGAAATCATGTCTGTATTTAGTTGTAATTCATCAGTTACAAAAGCATGTAGAGATCTCTTTTGTAAATCGAATTCAATAACTGTTTATTGAGTAGGTATCATGTGTAGACCTACAAAGATTTTGTTCTTGGCAGCAAGCTTAATGTGCTAATGGAATCAGTTACTCCAACTCACTGGGACACAAACTCTACAAATAACTCCTAGATCAGTGCCTGGGTACATACAAGCTGCCTGATAAATATTTGTTGAATTTGTTAAATGACGTAAAGCCGTGGGAGAGATACGAAATACTTTGGGGGTTTAAAGGAGATACAGGAATCACAATTTATTGAGAAGAATCAGGGCAGAGTTTGTGGAAGAA
Organism: Lipotes vexillifer; assembly: GCF_000442215.2. NCBI lineage: Eukaryota > Metazoa > Chordata > Mammalia > Artiodactyla > Lipotidae > Lipotes > Lipotes vexillifer. The sequence continues at coordinate 1,382,999 of NW_006799479.1, forward strand.
GTAAAATTTTTAGATGATATTATAGAACTGGGACCAGGGTGAAGCAAGTTAATTGCCTAGAGCACAAAATTTAAATGTACTCACAGGGTCATGCATCATTATAGTCCTATCATGTGATCTTTGAAGGATGACCACTATTTTCAAGTGCATGTGTAAGGTGGTCAGAATGACTCATTTGGCAGGAGGAAACTGTGCAAACAAAGCTCTGAAAGTTTAGAAAATAAATTGTAAGTATATATATAGAGAACAGCAAGGAATCGAGTTGAGATGGTAGGGTGCACGAAAGGAGATTGTGAGAATTTAGGTCTTGAAAGATAAGTTGAGGCCATGTGAAAGAGGTCCTTAAAATGCCTGTGAAGAGCCAGTTTTCATTAATTAAGAGGTGGGGAGATTAAGAACAAAACCAACTTGATTGTAATCTCATTAAAAAATAAATTGGTGATAGTGGGTCAGATACTTTGGATAGGAATGGTTTTGTAGACGGGAATTCTAAAAAATTCTGTTAATCTAATAATGATCACTAAGGAGCACTTGCTATATCCAATTTCCTGAGTTGACAACTTTGTAGATTTCTCTCTTATGTAATAAGGACCTAAACTGTAGTGACAATGGGAATGGAAAGAAGAGGAAAGATGTGAAAGGTGTGATGAGTTAGAATAAGTAGTATTTAGTAATTGATTGTGTTGGAGCTGCAGAGGAAGAGGGTAGTGAGCAAAGAATCATAAGGAGTTATAAAACCATAATATTTAGAGATGGAATTATTTTAGATACATTAAAAAAAGACTCAGACTCACCTAGGATTGTATGCCAGTTAGGTGTCTGAAGTTTTATGTTTGGATGTCAGACACATGGTTTGCTCTTCACAGAAGGAGAAAGGTTAAGCAAGGTAGACTTTCTTCTATGTGTATATTTCAGTAACTTTTTAAAAATCAAAATTGTTTTCACAATGTACATATGGCATATGGTACATCTTTTTATTTTATTTTATTTTATTTTATTTATTGTTTCTGGCTGCATTGGGTCTTCGTTTCTGTGTGCGGGCTTTTCTCTAGTTGCGGTGAGTGGGGGCTACTCTTGGTTGCAGTGCATGGGCTTCTCATTGCGGTGGTGTCTCTTGTTGTGGAGCATGGGCTCTAGGCGTGCGGGCTTCAATAATTGTGGCTCGCAGGTTCTAGAGTGCAGGCTCAGTAGTTGTGGCGCGTTGGCTTAGTTGCTCCATGGCATGTGCATGTGGGATCTTCCTGGACCAGGGCTCGAACCCATGTCCCCTGCATTGGCAGGTGGATTCTTAACCACTGCGCCACCAGGGAAGCCCCATATGGTACATCTTGACCATAGATTTGAATGCTTGGACAGTGACCATTCTTTCCACTCACTTCTATTTATGACAGAATTAATAAGTGACCTGGATATTCCTAAAAGTACTTATAACTAATGAATGAAATAATCGCTTGCCTCATAAACATTGATACATACATTTTTCCCCATAACAGTCTTATTTTGGCTACTACGTGAAAGCAGCAGAAAGCAAATATTTAAAACAAAAACAATGACAGATAATATTAAATAAATAAAGTAATGGGTACAAATATTTCTGATATATATGTTTCTCTTTCTTCAGAGCTCTGGATATAAAGTATGTATATATCACAAGGCCTAGAACATAATGAAAGTAATAAGTATTTTCCTTCCTTTCATCTGATCTCATACTTCCTAGATATTAGACCATTCTATGCATTTTTTACCCCTCTAGAATCTCCTCTAACTAAAATATTGATTCCTTGCAATGCTACCAGAGTAATTTTTATAAAGTACAAATTATCAGGTTGTTCTACTAAAAAACTTTGATGATTCTCCATTCTTACAGCACTGTTTCCCAAATATGGCTATGTATCAGAACCACATGAGAAGCTTTAAGAAAAAATGCAGTTACTGAGGCAACAATGAATCAGAATTTTTAGCAATGGAACCTTAGAATTGTTTTGGGTTTTATTTTTAAAAATTCCTAGGAGATTTTGATGTGTCTGGTTTTCCATCCAGCAGTTGGGAATCACTGTCTTGCAAGATAACGTCCAGAACTTGTAGTGTAACAGCCAAGTACATCTCACAGTCAGACTTCATTCATTCTCTCTTTGTCATCTTTCACTCCCACAGGTATCCTACTCTGACAACACTGAACTGCAAATGTACAGACTTTCTCTTCATTTTCTTTACCTTAGAATGCCCTTTTCCTGCGTGACTGCCTGATGGAATTCCATTCTTTTTAAGCCCAAATCCAAGCTTTGCTATTCCCTTCTCCCTCTACTCCCCTTGCTAATTTCTACTTCTGTACTCTCAGAGCAACTTTACTTGTTTAGCACTTGTCTTATTACATATATATAAAAAAATAATCATTTGTTGATGTATAATCTACATACAGTAAAATCTACCAATTAAAATGTACAATTTGATGATTTTTGACAAATGTATGTAATTGTATAACCATTGTTACAGTCATGAAGAACATTTCTGTTTCCCTAAATTCTCCTCCTACCCTTTGCAGTCAATTCCCTTTTCATATCCCCAACCCCTAGCAACCAGTGATGTGCTCTGTCACTGTAGTTATGCCTTTTAAAAAATATCATATAAGTGAAATCATAGCATATAGTTTTTGTGTCTTTTTTCTTGTAGTATAAAGCTTTTGTGATTCATTCATGTGATTTTGTGTATCAATAGTTCATTCATTTTTATTGCTGAGTGTTATTTCATTATACAGATGTACCACAATTTATTCATCTCTTCACTAGTTAGTTGATGGATGTTTGGATTACTTTCAATTTTCTGACTATTGTGTATATTCATGTAAGTCTTTGGTTGGACATTATTTTCATTTTTCCTGGGTAAATATATAGGAGTGGGATTGCTTAGTTGTATGGTGAGTGTATGTTTAACTTTAAAAAACTCCACTTTCTAGAGTGGCTGTGCTATTTTATATGCTCACCAGCAACATAAGATAATTCCTATATTTTCGCTAGCCATACATGTGTTCTTTTCCTTTGTTCAACTAAAAATTTTTTAAGGGAAAGTTCTTGAAATCCCTATACCAATGCCTAGTATATTATAGATGCTTAATAGATTTTGAGATTTAATATTTATGTGTATAAACTGGTTATCTTTTTGTGTACCAAAGATAAAAATTACTTTCCTTACTGAATGAAAATATGAATTATGCAATTGAAAATTATTCTTTCTCATTTTTTTCAATTAAGAAACATTTTATTTGCTTATATTTACTTTTTATAGCACTGGATACAATTTAGCAAATATTTTATAGCTCACATTCTTTTTTTATCACAATATGATAGTATCGAAACAGATCTCTCTCTCTCTTTTTTTTCTTTTTAAACATGTTTGGCATCTATTTCGAGAGGAAATATTTTAGGTCTAAATTACTTAGGCTTTCTTTGACACTATTTTATGGTGTATAGTTTGTCATATGTTAGTTTTATAATCTACTACTTGGTTAAATTATACTTACCCTTAATGTCTTCCTTGAAATCAATTTAATCTTTTGTAGTCTGCCCTGTTCATTGGGAGAACTTCATTTGAAATTCCTGGCACTAGAAGGAAATCCTTTGAGAACGATTCGAAGAGAAATTATAAATGTAAGCATATTTAGAATTCAGTGCTGGTTTTTAAATTTTGTATTGAAACATACACGTTGATCTATAAAACTGCAATGTATGTCTTGGTGAATATGTCTTTCTCCCCATATTTTCAGAAAGGAACCCAAGAAGTCTTAAAATATCTACGAAGCAAGATTAAAGGTACTTTTCTATTTTCCCCCATATTTTGAAGGATAACATGAAAAGTGGTAAAGAGTTAATAGTATATAAATTTACATGTATTTTTGGTATAAATATTTAGAGAAAATGCTCCCTGGCAGGTGTGGCTCTAATTCTGAATCGACTAGGCCATAAATATGCTGAAATTATTTTAAAAATCATTAAATTCACAATAATACTGTTCTATCCTTAATCTCTTTGAGTTGTGTTATACCGTACCAACTAGAAAATATAAAAAAAGATTCTGTAAGCACCTAATGCTTTACCTTTGAAAAAAGAGCAAAACTTGACTATTAGGTATAATATAAGGGTTCTATTGACTGGGAAGTATATTAACAGGCATTTGAATATATGCTGCATTCATAGTTTTGGTAAGTTCTTACAAAAATAAAGACAAAACACATTTTTTAGGATATGCTAATTTAGCACAAACATGCACCAAAAGAAAAATTACCATAAATTTAATTTTTAATGTTTCACTAAAATTGTGATTTATTCCAGTTTTTATTTCATGTATGTTATTGTAGCACACACTACATTTAGGACATTAAGAAAAAAAATTTTTGTGCCAGCGTAATGCTGCATAACAAACCACTCCGAAACTTAGTGGCTAAATACAGTAGCTATTAATTTAGCTCACAACTCTTGGTTATGCACAGCCTAGTCTAGCACCATATTGTCAGTCAGCAGATGTTAAATAAATAAGATAATTGTATACTTAAGTAATTTATATTTTCCACTTTGCCCTTCAAATAAATTGACGTAATTTTCTAAGACTCATTTTCTGACAATCAGAGAGTGTCCTTTTTTCTCCAGATATACTTTCTCCTCAAGAAAGATTGATTATTCTGATATAAATCAGTCAGAAGTCATGTCAGAATAATTAGAAAAAATTTTAAAGCCTTTTTTTTAGACTAGTTTAAGGTTTACAACAAAATTGAGAGGAAGGTACAGAGATTTCCCATATGTCCTCTGCCTGCACACATATACCCTCCCCCAGTATCAGCAACACTCACCAGAATAGTACATTTTTTACAAAGGCTGAACCTACATTGACACATCAAAATCACCCCAGGTGCATAGGTACCTTAGGGTTCACTCTTGGTGTTGTACATTCTATAGGTTTGAACAAATGTATAATGCCATATATTCATCGTTGTAATATACAAAGTATTTTCACTGCTGTAAAAATCCTCTGTGATCTGCCTATTCATCCTCCCTCCCCCCCACAATCCCTGCCATCCCTGACAACCACTGATCTTTTTCTTGTCTCTGTATTTATGTCTTTTCCAGAATGTCAAATGATTGGAATCATACAGTCTGTAACCTTTTCAGATTGGCTTCTTTCACTTAGTAATATGCATTTAAGCTTCCCTCACGTCTTTTTAAGGCTTGATAGCTTATTTCCTTTTAGCACTGAATGATATTTCACTGTCTGTATGTACCACAGTTTATCTACTCACCTACCTACTGCAAGACGTCACGGTTGCTTCGAAGTTTTGACAGTTATGAATAAAGCTGCTATTTTTTTTTTGTTTTTTGGGTTGTTTTTTTTTTTCTTGCAGTATGCGGGCCTCTCACTGTTGTGGCCTCTCCCACTGCGGAGCACAGGCTCCGGACGCTCAGGCTCAGCGGCCATGGCTCACGGGCCCAGCCGCTCCTCGGCATGTGGGATCTTCCCGAACCGGGGCACGAGTGCGTGTCTCCTGCATCGGCAGGTGGACTCTCAACCACTGCACCACCAGGGAAACCGAAAGCTGCTATTTTGCATATGGATGTCCCATTGTTTCAGCATCATTGTGAAAAAGACTATCTTTGCCTTTGTATATTCCATTGTATTACCTTTGCTCCTTTGTCAAAGATCAGCTGACTACATTTATGGCGGTCTCTTTATGGATTGTCTATTCTGTTCATTGATCTCTTTGTTCTTTTGCCGTATCACACTGTCTTGATTACTGCCTTTAAGTTGGATAGCATCAGTCTTCCAATTTTGTTCTTCTCTTTCAATACTATGTTGCCTATTCTGGCTCTTTTGCCTCTCCATATAAACATTAGAATCAATTTGTTGATACTGACAAAATAACTTGCTGGGATTTTGATTGGAATTACATTGAATATATAGATCAAATAGGGAAGAACTGACATCTTGACAGTATTGTATCTTTCCATCCATGAATATGGGATATCTCTCCATTTATTTAGATCTTTGATTTCATTCATCAAAGTTTTGTAGTTTTCCTCATAAAGTTCTTATTCACATTTATTAGATTTATACCTGAGTATTTCAGTTTTGGATGCTAATGTAAATGGTACTGTGTTTTTAATTTCAAACTCTACTTGTTTATTGTTGATATAGAGGAAAACAATTTACTCTTATATATTAATCTTATATCCTGCAGCCTTACTATAGTATAATCACTTATTAGTTCCAGGAGGTTATTTTTGGATTTTCTAACAATATGATTGTGCCATCTGTGAACAAAGACAGTTTTATGTCCCCCTTCCCAATTGGTGTACCTTTTATCTCTTTTCTTGTCTTATTGCATTAGCAAGAACTTCCTCCAGTGCAGTGCTGAAGAGGAGTGAGTGGAGAGAGGGAACATCCTTGCCTTGTACCTGATTTTAGGGGGGAAGCTTCAAGTTTCTCAACATTAATTATGACAGCTGTAGAGCTGTTATAGTCTTTATTAAGTTGAGAAAGTTCTCTTGTTTCTGTTTTACTGAGTTTTTATCATAAATGCCTATTGGATTTTATCAAACACATTTTATACATCTATTAATATGACCATGTAATTTTTCTTTTTTAGCCTGTTGATATGAAGGATTACATTAGTTGATTTTTTGAATGCTGAACTAGCGTTGCATACCTAGGTTAAATCCCAGTTGGTTATGGTGTATAATTCTTTTAATACTTTTTTTAGATTTGATTTACAAGTATTTTGTTGAGGATTTTTACATGTTATGTTCATGAGAGATTTTGCTTTCTAGTTTTATTTTCTTGCAATTTCTTTGTCTGGTTTTGGTATTAGGGTAGTACTGGCCTCATGGAATGAGTTAGGAAGTATTCCCTCTGCTTCATTCCTTGGAAAAAGATTGTAGAGTACTGGTATAATTTCTTCCTTAAATGTTTGGTAGAATTCACCAGTCATACTGTCTGGGCCTGGTGCTTTCTGTTTTGGAAGGTTATTAATTATTGATTCAATTTCTTTAATAGATAATAGGCCTATTCAGATTGTCTGGTTTTTCTTGTGTGAGTTTTGGAAGATGGTGTATTTCTAGGAATTCACCCATTTCATCTAGGTTATCAAAATTGTGGACATAGAATTGTTCTTAGTATTCTTTCATTATCCTTTTTTGTGTGCATGGAACCTGCAGTGATGTCTTCTCTTTCATTTCTGGTGTTAGTCATTTGTGTCCTCTCTCCTTTTTTCTTAGTTAGCCTGGCATAGAGGCCTACTAATTTTATTGATCTTTTCAAATAACTAGCTTTTGGTCTTATTGATTTTTCTCTGTTGATCTCCTGTTTTCAATTTCATCCATTTCTACTCTAGTTCTTCTTATTTCTTTTCTTCTTAATTTGGATTTAATTATCTCTTCTTTTTCTCATTTCCTAAGGTAGAAACTTAGATTGGCGATTTTAGATCTTTCTTTTCTTCTAGTATATGCATTGAATTCTGTGAGTTTCCCTCTAAACACTGCTTTCACTGCATACAACAGATTTTAATAAGTTGTGGTTTTATTTTTATGTAGTTAAAAATATTGTAGAATTTCTCTTTAGATTTCTTTTTTGAGTTACGTGTTATTTAGAAATGTGTTAATAATCCCATATTTTGAGAATTTCCAGTTATCTTTCTGTTATCGATTTCTAGTTTAATTTCATTGTCCTCTGAGAGTAGACATTGTATGATTTCTGTACTTTAAAAAGGTATGTTTTATGGCATTATAAGGTACAAGGTCGATTAAATATATTAGGATATATATTAAGCTGTTGTATTGTGTATGACTTCTCATATGCCATTGGTCAGAACTTATATTGCGGCCACTCGTAAGGGGAGCTGTAAAATACAGCTTTTTTTTTTTTTAATAAGAAGCAGCTTTATTGTCATGTAATTCACATGCCATACAATTCTTCCATTAGAATTGTACAACTACATGTTTTTTGCTATATTAACAGGTAAGTACAACCATTGCCATAGTCAGTTTTAAACATTTTCATCACCTCAAAAAGAATTGCAGTACCTTTTGGCTATTATGGATAATGCAGTGATAAACATTTATTTACAAGTTTCAGTGTGAACGTGTTTTCATTTCTCTTGCATATATATCTAGGAGTGGAATTGCTGGGTCATATGGTAATTTTATATTAAGTCATTTGAGAACTGCCAGACTGTTTATCACAAAGCAGCTGCACCAGTTTACATTCTCATTAGTATTGTATTAGGGTTCCGATTCTTCCACATCCTCCCTAACGCTTGTTTTCTGACTTTCTGATTCTAGCCATTCTAGTGGGTATGAAGTGTTATCTCATTGTAGATATGATATGCATTTCCCTGATGAATAATAATGTTGAACATCATGTGCTTATTAGCCATTTGTACATCTTTGGAGAAATACATTGCCAATTGAGATACATTGCCCAATTTTTAATTATTTTTATTATTGAGATGTAATAATTCTTTATGTAGTCTAGATATAAGTCTCTTGTCATATATATGATTTTCAGATATTTTCTAGGCTTCTGTGGGTTTGCCTTTTCATTTTCTTGATAGGGTCCTTTGAAACAAGTTTTCTTTGAATTTTGATGGAATCATTTTCTTTCTTTTTTTGCTTATGTGTTTGGTTTCATATCTAGAAGTCTGTTGCAAAATCCTGTTTTATGAAGATTTTCTCCTGTTTTTTCTTCTAAGAGTTTTATACTTTTGCTCTTACATTCATGTCTTTGATCCACTTTGAGTTAATTTTTATATGTAGTATGAGATAAGGGTATAATTTCATTCTTTTGCTTGTGACTATCCAGTTTCTGTGTACCATTTGTTGAAAAGAATTCTTTTCTCACTGAGAAAAGATGGTCTTGGCATTTTTTGTTGAATATCACTTAACTATAAATGTAGGATTTATTCTGGACTCTCAATTTTATTCCATTGATCTGTATGTCTATCCTGTGCCAGTACTACACTATCTTGATTACCATTGCTTTGTACTAAGTTCTGAAATTGGGAAGTGTAAGTCCTACTTTATTCTTCTTTCTTGGGTTTGTCTTGGCTATTCTGGGTTTCTTGCAATTGCATACAAATTTTAGAATCAGCTTGTTAATTTCTACAAGGAAGTCAGCTGGGTTTCTGATGGGGATTACATTGAATCTAGATCAGTTTATGGAATATCGCCATCTTAGTTTTTTTAATCAAAAAGTCAATAAATATATATGGTAAAAAAAAAAATCAAGCAGTATACAAGAACATACAATGAAAAATAAATCTACTTCTCACAGTAGTCCCCTCCCAAGAGACATCAGCCTCTCTCTTTACAGTCTCCTTGATGCTGATTATTAAAAGTAGCTCTTTGGAAAGTGTTGAAAATATTCTATTTCAATATGTAATCATGCTAATATACATGTATATTTTAAAAACAGTGCTGGGTTTTGTTGCTGGTTTAATATGTCTCTCTGCTGATGTAATTTGGCAATATATATTACATATTTTTTAAGGTGACATAACCAAATCGCTAGGGAACTTCTAAATACCAAAGCATTTCACTTGGTATTAATATTTCTCTCGGTGTCTTTTATTTCTATTTGATATCTGTCATTTATTCTGTGCTACTTCTGTAAATAAAATATTTATATGATATGTATTTGTGTGGAAAATAATCACTTAATAATTATTGATTAATGAATAACTGATGAGCTTAATGCAAGAGAAATATACTTGGTATTATTCAACAAATGTTCACTAAATAAATGCCTACTGGGTTGAAGCAAGATCAGGGATACTACTGATTTTTTTTTTTTTTTAATGTTCTTTTGGCAAGCCTCTGCTCTTAACATATGAATACTAGGACCGTTTTATCTTTTTTGCATCGCTAAAAATTAATAGTCTTATTTTATTTCTGTCTAGATTGCTGAAGTCTCTTTTGCCAAAAAAATCACAAAGCTGTTTCTTTTAAATGTGTATGATTTTTGTTTGTTTTGTTTTTTATGCCATATTATGACAGTGTGAAACATTAAACAGTCTCTGGAGATTAGTGAAAGGGTTGATTGTATGTAAGTGTGTAAGTAGGTATGCATGTTAGGAAATATCTATTTAAAATAAAGTCTTAATTTGCTAAGAAAGATCTTAATGTGAGTAATGTACCAAAAGCTTACTTGACTATGCAAATTGCCAGATTTTAAATGATTGGGGATAATCAGCTTCATAGTATCCTAAACTGAAAAGATAGGCAGATGCCTATTTGGTAGAAATTTTGGGGAAATAATACTTTTCCTTTGTTGACAAATTCCTTCATTAGAAGTAATACTATATTATTTTTGCTTAAGAGGAAGGATTGCTTGTCATTGTTTCTTCTGAGACATTGTAGTTATTCTCTATTCTTTCCTACTCCTAAATTTTCTTATGGTAGGATTTATTAAAATATTTTGAACTTTATTTCTATTAAATAAAGATTAAATTCTAGATCTAGATTTGAGATATTGGAAATAAAGCATATGAAAAGATATTTTCACCAGTAATATCTATCAATAGAAATCATGTAAATTATTTTTAAGTATTTTTAAGAATTTTAAAAATGACTTTGCAGTATAAATATTGGTTTTTATATAACTTTTCTTTTGCCAGATGATGGACCTAGCCAAAGTGATTCTGTTACTGAGACTGCCATGACACTACCAAGTGAATCTAGAGTCAATGTACACGCCATCATCACATTAAAAATATTAGACTATAGGTATGTAATTCATTTTTTTAAATGTTGCAAAACACATAGGAAACTTTCAGAAATAATCCTTCAGAAAAATTGGTGAAGAATTCATCAGAGTGCATTAGTATTTAGAATAATAGCAGTTGCAAAAACAGTGATGAGATAAAAGCATATTAAAAGTACAGTGAACTTAAATGCCTATTCCTTAGGTGATTTGTGTTTATTAGGCTTAAGAGATAGATAAATGGTCATTAATAGTAAAATTTTTATAATAAAGAACATTTTATTATTATAAAAAATAAGAGTGACAGTATTCATTGGTAATAAAATTTTCTGACTCAGTTACCAGCATCCAGAGAGAATTTTATATTGGAGGGGTTCCTATATTGGTAACTAAAAAATAAGTATCATTTATTTAATGAACACCTCAAGCAGGCAAAGCGTGAGAGGTTGTACTCTGTTTATATATTTGAATACAAGTCAAATAATATGTCATAATAATGTGGTCTGGTAGCACATATGATAAACCTGAAATAATTACAATGTTGGTATATAAACTGAGTCAGAAGCCTAATAATTTTTATATATTATGGGTGTGTGTTCGATTGGAGAAAGAAGATACCTATGCAGAGATTGGAAGTGGTTGTCAAGTATTCTTCAGTACTATCTAAGGCAACAATGATAAAAACAACCAATACTGTCAAAACTCTTGCAGTGATTAGCTCATGTCTGGGTATTGTAATGAAAATAAAAAAGAATACAGACTCAAGTTAGATAGTGACTGGGTTTGTTCAGTTACCCACACAGCCAGCATTAATTTCTGGCCTCTTTTCCTTAATGTATCAGTAGGTACCACCTGCTGAGCGGTTAAGATTCAGTCTCTGTTTCAGATTTGTTATGTTCCGTTCACATAGAAATCACTACCCTAAGCCACCTTCCTTCTTTGACCCTGTAACACAGGGTAGTACTCTTCCCTACTTGTAGTTGTGTCCTTCTTCTCATAGCATAACATAGCAATTTAGCATGTCTTATCTTACATATAATATATCCATTTATTCAGTAGGTATTTTTGGAGTCTAGTAGGTATGTATCAAATTCTATGCTAGGTGTTGTAATACACTGAATGATCAGACACACTTGATTCCTGCCTTGGAATTTCTTAGCTTAAAATTCCTTTTATCTCTGGCTTCCATTCTCTCCACCCTGCATGGATATGATTTATTGAGTTTCTGTTCTGTGCTGGACATTGTACTAGGTACTTCACATATGCTCTTGCTTTTAATCATTTTAAAAAATCTATAAAGTAGTATTGATACAACTTTTTTTTGGTGGGGTATAATCATTCCCATCCTTTAAAGGTACAGATGTCACAAAAGCATAATGAAGATAGCGCTTAAGACCATACATCTTAAATTGTTTTGATTCAAAATTTATTGTAATTTGTTTTCCTTGGAGTCTTTAATTGGACAGGAGTATCCTATTTAAAATATAAATTATTTCCCAACCTTAAGGCATAAATGCTTTCAACTAAAGTTTTAAACATAGCGTAAATCTTCAAAGTTTAATTTGAATAAATCAGTTTCCCATGACTTGAGCATTTCTTTTTTTTTTTTTTTTTTTAAATGTTGAGCCTTCTTTTAATTTATTTTTATTTTTATTTTTGGCTGTGTTGGGTCTTCGTTTCTGTGTGAGGGCTTTCTTTAGTTGTGGCAAGCGGGGGCCACTCTTCATCGCGGTGCACGGGCCTCTCACTGTTGCGGCCTCTCTTGTTGCGGAGCACAGGCTCCAGACGCGCAGGCTCAGTAGTTGTGGCTCATGGGCCTAGTTGCTCCGCGGCATGTGGGATCTTCCCAGACCAGGGCTCGAACCCATGTCCCCTGCATTAGCAGGCAGATTCTCAACCACTGCGCCACCAGGGAAGCCCCTGACTTGAGCATTTCTGATGGAAAAGATAGAAGTGCTCCATCTGCACAGCAGAAAATGGGTCCTGAAAGCAAAAGTGGAAGGCATAATAACAGTGAAATCTAGGCTTTTTATCATTTTTTTTTACATTTTATCTTTCTGTATACTGTATGCTTTTCTTATACAGTTCTCCCATAACACACATTATATGTAATATTGTTTTCTTGCTCATACAGTCATTCAACATTCCATTGAAGATTCTTTTAAGTGGATGAGATTAGGCATTAAAAATTGTAAAAGAATAACATAAGCATAACAGCTAATTATAACATCAAATTGTTAAATCTGCAAACGTCAGTTCTACTATACTTTCATTTAAGATTAAATTTATATTTTATTGAAAATATAACTGAAAATTTTAATGAAAAGGAAATGTATTTATATGTTTATATTTGCAAAAAATCTGACATAAATAACAATGACTAATTCTTCAGATTCTAATTTCATAGAACTGAGGTTTAAGGAAGGTAAATTACAAAGCTTATTTTATTAATGGAAGAACCAGGAATAGTTTAATCCAAGGCCACTACCCTGTGTACCTTTTCACATGCTAAATGAGAGAGAAATTGGTTAGGTTATGAGAAAACTAGTTTAGTACAGTGTTGAACTTTTAAAAATGATTGTTGTCTTATAGTTAACTATATACCCAAAGGAAGTTGAGAGCTAACCTCTGTTAGAGATTTTTAAGAAAAGGGATGAGAACAGTTCTTTAAATTATACATTTAGTTTTACTCTGAGGTAGAGGAATCTATTTACTTTTCCTTTACTGTATGACTTTTGGACATCTTAGGCTCTGAAGATATCTCTGTTTTTATTCCCATTGAGTATATGACTACACAGAAGGTGTGGCACAAAGTGTTATGACACAATATGTTGTCTGAATTCCTAACAGTTAACATTTTGTGGGTTGGCAGGTTTTTTTAGCATTTTTTACAGAACTTCATAATCAACTACCTTGAAAAATCTCCATATGAAATCTTTAAAGGCCTTTAAAATGAAAAGCAATAATCATATCTTTCCAGATTGCTAAGAATGATGCATTTTAAACCATTTTTTATTTAGTGATAAACAAACAACTTTGATTCCTGATGAAGTGTTTGATGCAGTAAAAAGTAACATTATCACTTCTGTTAACTTCAGTAAGAATCAGCTGTGTGAAATTCCCAAAAGGTAAGAACTGTTCGTGATGCTATTTCTGTTAAGTTGTGAGTCATTCTCAGTTGTACTTGCATCTTAGTTGCAAGAATAATTATTTTTCATAGTTTTTTAATTAAAAAGTATATGTAAAGTTTCTTACATTGTTAATATTTGAGGGATTTGGTAAAATTTACTTAAGTATTCCCTGAGACACTTTTAACATTGGTTCTGAGAGATAGATAGGTTAAAACTTTCTTTTTCATTTACATTTTAAACTTGGAAAATAGGTATTAGAATTATTAAAAATATTACTTTTTTCCTATATAGTGAAATATCAGAGGAAAGTTTTAAGAGATCATCTAAAGCCAATTTCATGTAGATTAATAGAAATTTGGGGCTTTATGTTAATGAATTGCCAAGCCAGTGAATTTTTCCACTGAGAGTAAAAGCAAAATTGACAACTCTGTTAACATTTTCCTCCTAGAAAAGGATTCTTCATTTACAAACATTAGAAATCATTTGCATTGTACTTTGTACTGTTTAATACATCTCTCTCGATGTTAATTATAGCACAATCTTTAGGTTTTGAGAGAATATTAGTTTAGTATAGTGTTGAACTTCTAAAAATGATTGTTATCTTGCCATTAACTATATACCCAAAGAAAGTTGACAAATAGCCTTGCAATTAAAACAGTAGTATGGGAGACAGGATAGGGTAATCATAAAGAATTTGGGCAATAGAGTCAGTTGCTTGTATCTATATCCCAGATCTATGAGCTTTGTGGCTTTGGGCAGGTTAACTAGCTTCTCTTAGTTTCCTCAGTTGTGAAATAGAGATAATAATAGACCTATTTATAAGAATTAAATTAAATGACATATCCACTTAAAGCATTTTAACCAGTGCCTAGCACTTAATAAATACTTAAGTACTTTAAAAAAAAAGAAAGAAAAAGAAAAAAAAAGATGATGTATTGGGGAAATTTCATCTGACTGCCCAAAATTTTTTTAGATGGCTTAAAATTTTTAAAAAGTCAGACAAACTATTACTTGCTTTCTATTTACAGAGAATAGTTTGAGGAGTGTAGATCTTGAAAGATGATAACTTTAAGATATTCTACTGAGAAAGGAGATCTAGTTCATTTTCTTTTTCTCTCTTGTTTAACGTGTTCAGAAGGTATTTGATAGAATAGTTGAGCATTTAGATTGGCTCTTAGATAGGACAAGTTTGCCTTGGGGATCCTAGATCAAACAAGCTGATTGGGGATGAAGACGGAAGGAGTTAAAAGATATTATGTTATTGCTTACTTTCTCATTTTATCCCACAGTCTGATTATTTTTATGCAAAACAGTATGCTATTCTGTTACCACAGTTATTTCGTCATTTTTTTTCACAAGTCACAAAATTGATTGCAAAAATAATACTTATTTATAAAATATTGGACTAAATGAAGAGACAAGTAATTTATGGTCTCATCACTGATTTATTCTATTGACTTCCTGGCATATTTTATTTCAAGCTGCTACCCATTTAGAATTATACATGTAATTCGTATCTTGACTGGTTTATTTGTCATAAACATTTTCCCATATTGTAAACAATACTTTAAAAATGTAATTTATCTATATACCATAAGCTTGATTGTAAATAAAACAAAACACTGTAATCTCTAAACCAAATTTTCAGAAGAATTACTAAATCAGAGTATGGCTCTTGATACATAAGTCCAAAAGCTTTCCAAAAAAGTTTTATCAGTTACATATCCAGACTCATGGTATCTTTCATGATGGTATCTTTCACTTTTAATCTTCTTTAGCACAGCATTTGATATTCTTTCTTTCTTTTTTTTTTCTTTGCTAATATGATAGACAAAAATGATTTACAGTTTAACTTTTGTCTTTTGGCAAATCGTATGTAACATCTCTTGTTCTTAAATTAATATCATACTTTCAAACTACTAAGTTTGATCAGGTTTACTTAGAAGTATTTAATTCTTCCTCTCTAAGTGTTTGACTTAAGTTGCTTAGTAGTAACACTTAGCAAACCTAGGAATTAACTTACTGTTTTCTTGCAATCATGATTAAATGATAATTTGGATAAGAGATACTATACTTTTAAAATGTTGCCATATCATATTTAAAAAGCATTTTGATGTATCAGATACTTCTGGTACTTAGATGGTTTTATATTATGAAGTCTAAAACAATAACTACGATGTTACAGAATATGTCTTAACAATTTATTTTATGGATTCAAGTCACAGATATAGTATAAACATTGCCTAGATTGAATTTTTTTGTCTATAATTGGTTTAAATATAAACTGAATGGTTTCTTAAACTTCAATCTACATTTAAGGTCAAATAGAAATTCTTGGACAGATAATATTATGGCTATTTTTAAAAACCTATTTTTATCAGTTACACATCCAAACTGATTGCAATTTTTATGAGAAAAGTAACAGTTACAGAAAATCTTAATTAGCAAAAATAATGTAAGATTTTTTTCCTCTATAGTCTGCTTGTAGTTTTTAAGTTCTGACAGTGAATTCAAATAATATTAACATTTAAAAATTATTTTTGTTTCAGGATTGTGGAACTGAAGGAAATGGTTTCTGATGTCAATCTCAGTTTTAATAAGCTTTCCTTTATATCCTTGGAATTCTGTATGCTTCAAAAATTAACTTTTTTAGATCTCAGGTATTTATTGATACTGTTGCTTCCCTTTTTAAAAAATTATTTATTATTTATTTATTTTATTTATTTATTTTTGGCTGCATTGGGTCTTCGTTGCTGTGTGTGGGCTTTTTCTAATTGTGGCGAGTGGGGGCTACTCTTTGTTACGGTGCGTGGGCTTCTCATTGCGGTGGCTTCTCGTTGTGGAGACAGGCCCGTGGGCTTCAATAGTTGTGACTCGTGAGCTCTAGAGTGCAGGCTCAGTAGTGTGGCCCACGGGCTTAGTTGCTCTGCGGCATGTGGGATCTTCCTGGACCTGGGCTTGAACCTGTGTCCCCTGCACTGGCAGGCAGATTCTTAACCACTGTACCACCAGGTCACTGTTGTGGCGTCTCCCGTTGCAGGGCACAGGCTCCGGACGCGCAGGCTCAGTGGCCATGGCTCACGGGCCTAGCCGCTCCGCGGCATGTGGGATCTTCCCGGACCGGGGCACGAACCCGTGTCCCCTGCATCGGCAGGCGGACTCTCAACCACTGCGCCACCAGGGAAGCCCGCTTCCCTTTTTTAATAATAACTTAGCTTTGTGTTTTACCTAACTTTTGCCCTTTCCCTCATGTTTTTCTAAGAAAAGAAATTGGTCTTTAGTTTATTAATAACATTTTAGGAGAAATCTGTAATTAAGCATTTAGGAAATATTTTTATCAGATGTCATCTGAAGGTAATTTACAAGTTATGTGACAAGACAAAATTGCTTAAAATATTAGAAAATATTAATACATTATTTAGATTCATGCTTGGGCAAAATTACAGATAGCACATGGAAAGTGTTTACTTCACATCTGTCAGAACCACAGCAGCTAGCATGACTTCTCTCAAAAAGAACCTGTTTGGTTTCAAAATATTATATTAACCATGCAAGGCAAGAAATAAAGAAAAAGAACACTATGAGTGGCAATAAAAGGAAAAGAAACTATTTAAGGCTCTACAGAGATAATAGGAAGTTTAGTTTAAATATGTCCTAAGTTGAAGTGACAGGATCAGAAGTGTCAGTTTTTTGGGGGTAATAATAGGTATTTCAGGGTTAGACAGTCATTTATTTTCTTGGGCTTTAAAACTTAATTTGTAAAATATGTTTCTATTACCTGGGCTTCTTACTGTTCATGTGTTGTTATTTTTAGCTGCTCTTGCTTTGCTCAAACAATAAATTACAATAAGCTATTTATATCTGTTTGAAGATTTATTCTTCCTGTAGAGACAAAATTTTTTTTTTATGGGATTAAAGCAAATATACTAATAACTCTGCTCCTGCTAAATGTGGAATTGCTTCTGTTTTCCAGGGGCAATTACACTGGCAAAACAGTTTAAAACCTCATTTTAGTTCAGTATTAATGGAATAGTGAGAATAAATTCCTGCCTGCATTGCTGCTGACTTTATTTTTCATCCCATTCTCCTCTGTGTGTGTGTGTGTGTGTGTGTGTGTGTGTGCGGATGTGCATGTGCACGCGCACGTGTGTATGTGTACGTGCGCATGCCTCTGTCTATAACTATACCTGGACATTTCTAATTAAGTGACTAAAATATGCCTTTATGTTTGCTATCAGTAGGTATAAGACTCCAGGAAAAGATAGAAACCATCATTGTGTTATTCAGCACAAATTAATAAAGGCAATAACTGGAGAAAAGTACAGAGAAAAGAAAAAACAACATATGTTGAGTTGAGAAAGTATGACTCATATATTAGGCTTGACTTCTGAATGCAAAGATATAGGTTAGAGAAAATTATTCAATTGTGATAGATAGCCGTCTAGTTGGATATAACTTTTTCACAAATATTTTCTATTATTAGTACTTATACAGCCTCTAGAGTGCTTCTACCTTCTTGTTAACCTTTCTTCTAAAATTGTTCCCAGATCATTTCAGTAGTAAATGAGATTCCCTTTACTGCTGTGTTTTATTGTAAGATCTTAAAAAATTACACTGTGCAAATTGAAATTCTAAACTTAGAGTAGAAATGGACTTACTTAATACTTATGTAGTAGAAAGCACCAAGTTTCTAAATATATAGAATCTCTTTATTTTCCTGTTTCATCTTTTTCATGTAATTTTTCAGTTGTTCTTGGAGTAGAATTTAATGTCTATATGTGAAATGTTTCTATTAATCAAATATTTATAGTACTTGTGATATCAAATACTGTAGTATTTATAAGCATAACCGAAAGGGCTCTGGCTGTGGAAAGTATTGTTGATTGCAGTTTGAAGGAGATAAGGAATTAGTTTATAGTGTTTACCCTGTTAAATCTATTATTAAAGAGTTAATTGCAGTATCAGTTGGTTGCGCATTGCTATTAGGATTTGGCACATTAATCAAATACTTGAAGCAGCTGACCGATTCAGAATTCTCAGGACACAGCCTTAATGAAATCAAGAATTGACAAACTGAGCTGCATAAATTTTTGTCTGGTCAACATTTTAATTATAAACTAAAGTTGTACAGATTTTCAAACTTTGTAAATCATCTTTTTTCTCTCTAATTTAGGAATAATTTTTTAAATTCTTTGCCTGAAGAAATGGAATCATTGATAAGACTACAAGCAATCAACCTTTCCTTTAATAGGTAAGAAACAGAACAGACAAATCTGAATAACAATTTTCTGTGGAAAATGTGTAGGTCTTTCTAGAGAATACAACTAAAAGAACCAAATAAACAAAAAGGCCCTATATGTTTTCTTTATTTAAATATCCAGGTTTATTTTCACTTAGTTCTACTTAGAATTAAAAGTGATGTTGCTTTTTTAGAATTTTCACAACTGATGTCTAGTAGATTTTTTGTTTCTTTTAACCATTTTAAGAAACCTGTAAGCTAGTAGGAAGACAAATATGCAAATAAATAATTCTAATCGCTGTAGTGGAAGCACAGTGCATAGACATAAGTGTTTCCAGAGATTACTTGAAGGTAGAGGAGGTAGCTCTGAAACTGAGGCTTGGAAAATAGACATTTGCCAGACACACAGGGATATGGCATCCCATGTAGAGCAAATAGCATATACTAAGGCACAAGGATGTGAGGAAATGATGGGACACGTCAAGGAGCTCAATATGGCTCGGACCATAAAGTGGGGAAGTAGAAGAGTGGAAGTCACAAATGAAGTTGGGTGTGTAAGCAGTAGCCAGCCCTTTAAGAGCTTTTTATGCCCAGTGAAATTTAGATTTTATTCTGTAAACACTATGAAGATACTACTAATAATTAAGAATAGCTAATATTTATTGGGAGCTTATTTATTAATATTTATTATCTGCTGACTCCAGACTAAGTACTTTACATGTATTACCTCATTTAATCCTCACAAAAGCCCTACATGGTAGGTTCTGTTTATTATGTCCATTTAGAAATCAAGGATTAGGAATTAAGTAACTCACTTAAAGTTCACATAGATTATAGAGCTGGGGTTTGAGCCCAGGTGGTTTGACTCTAGAAGTTGGGCTCTTAACAACTATGTCATATTGTTTCCTATGGTGAAAGTTGATTCTGGTAACAAGTTAATATAATTATTAGTAGCTATCATTTAATATATTACAGATACTATACCAAGGTCTTCAAGTATATAAGTTTAGTACTATTATTATTCCTCATTTACAGATGAGGAATCTAAGGCACAGTGATGTTAAAATATTGCCTATTTAAGTTTTTGTTCTGTCTACTCTATTACTTGTGTTTTTTCCTGTGTAGGTTATACCACTATTGTCATTATTTAAAAATATATGCACTTCTCAGATTTCTTCTAATTTTTATTTGTGAATTGAACTATCGGTTCTCTATTGAGCTATCAATTGCATTGTTAATTAATGTCTTTTGGGGAGCTGGCAAAACCTAACCCTAACTTCTGTGTTAACTGGTGAGCTACATCTCTTTTAATTGCCTTGTTTATGGGTTGTGCGGGGGAAAAAGAGGAGATACTACTTAGGGTGGTTTGGTACATCTGTACACCTTGTTATTGATTCTCCGATCCCTCTGTAACTTCAAAGGTGCCTTGAGTTTACTGTTCATTATTGCTTTTTTTTTTTTTTTTTTGAACATCAAGGCAGCAAAGGAAGGGCAGTATGGGGAAGTGAAAAGGCCAACTATAAAGCTTTCTTTCAGCTCATCCTTGTCTTTTCTAGTTGAGGCAGCAGTTTGCCTCACACTAAAACCAAACTAGCTTCTGTCCCCCAAGAAATCCTCAGGGATTTTGTGTTAATTACTGAGAATTGCTCTGAGAGCCATAAGCTTTCCCATCTCTCTTGTGGCATATTCAGGGCTGCTTTGGGTGAGAAAGCCAGCAGCCTATAGTAGTTTTGTCATTTTTTCAACAACCAAAATGAGTGTAGTTTTGGTTGTTGAAAAAATGACAAAACTAGTCAGTTTCGAAGCTTAAGTCAAAGCAAAGTATAAATCTCTTAACTTTTACTTAAGATATTGGCAGTGATTCTCTTTCATAAGAAGTAAAAGTGAACTAAGGAAGAATACCTACATGGAGACATTATACTGAGAGCATTTCAGGAAGATTTCCTTGTCTCCTGAATGAGAAAAGAAAAACATAGGAGAATTTACTCCAAACTTTTGTTTGATTTTATACATTAAATAGAAACTGTTACAAATGTGTCCACTTAACATGTATTTCAAGGTTTCCAGAATTAATCCAGTTTTAAAAAATTTTCTGAAAAATTTAAATGCAGAACTTATACCAAATATTAAAAACTTACATTAAGAAAACTTTATCTCATGGTATCAAACTTAGGACCATCTATTTGAAGGAATGATTTTGCTTCTGATTCTAATATATTTAGGTGTTCTGTTCATATTCTTATAGGTTCAAAATACTACCTGAAGTTCTGTATCGAATTCCCACACTTGAAACAATTTTGATTAGTAACAATCAGGTTGGATCTGTGGACCCTCAGAAAATGAAGACAATGGAAAATCTGATTACATTGGACCTTCAAAATAATGACCTCCTACAAATTCCACCAGAGCTCGGTAATTGTGTGAACTTAAGGTAAGTGCACCATTCTACTAAGTTTTTCCATTCAATTTGTTGAAGGGTTGTTTTTTTGTTTTGTTTTGTTTTTAGTTTTTTGAGGTACTCTTGCAGGCAAGTTGAAATAAAAAATTTAATGTCCCATTAAAAATAACAGGTAACAAAACTCTGAATCCCAATTCTGTTTTTCAGATGTTACCAAATATATTTTTTAGTTTTGTTTATACAGTATGTATATGTGTAAATACAGCAATTGATTGTTTCTAGTGATACTTTTCTCATCACTGTGTATGTGTATAATCTGAAACTCTACTGCATAAAAATGTCAAGGAAATATAAATTCCTTAGCTGTGCATATAACTTTTTTCAATATCTGATTACAGACTACTACCATTTTTTCAAGGCCAGCATAGTCTTTCTTACTCTGTGTTTGCTGTTACCTCAGCCTCAAGTGCCTTTACCCTGCTTTTATCAGTAATCAACCTAATTATCACCTTTGAAAACCTTTCCGATATTCCAGGCAGAGTTAGTCCCTTCTCTGATTTCCCATCCTGCTTTATTTGGACTCATTTATACCATTTCTTTGTCCTCCTTTGGAAGAGTTACCCCAGTGCCTAGACCATAGTAAGCACCTAATAAGTGCTTGTTAAGTGAATATAAAGGGAATTTGAGACATGAACAGAAAGCCCAGTAGTTAACAGAATGTGTCAGAAAAATTTAATTATTGAAAACTGCATATGATGGTTTAGCATATTTTACTTTACTAGAGTGGCACAAGTATCTTTCTCTGGTACCTCACAATACTGAATTATAGAAGACAAGTAAGTTGATTATTGTTCTGTGCAATAGTTGTATTCTATAAAGTCTCCGTGAACACCAAATTAGTAAATACTAAACCATTACTCCCTAGGGGAAATAACAGAGGCTCTTTCAAGCCTCTGGTCACGTTTTCGTCAGCCAGTCAACATATAACCTTGTGTTATGTGTGTTTCTGTATTAAGATGCCTTATTTAATATTGTTGATTCATTAATATTGAGCTATGGCCAAACAGCACTGTGATTTATGCCTGAATGAAGCTTATCTAACATACGTATCTTCTGTGTAAGATACATGACATCCTTCTTGTGCTTAGAAAAACTAGACAACACTTCAGCATTACACTTGCAGGCCATATTAAACAGTGAAATCACCAAGAAAAGGTACAATAATACAAAAAATGTTGCACTAAATAGACCATGGAAGGAACATTTGTTTACAGTATGGGAGCTGAAACGAAAAAGGCAGAGTGTCACCTTGTTTGAGCTCAGTTGGGAATGTGCCTGTCAAGTGACTCAAATTTTTTGCTGCTCTGTGCATGTCCAAAATGACCTTCAAAATGCCACATGTATTGATTTGGGGGTTACTGGTAAATTTTAGTGAGTAGGCAAATTAGCAAATTTGGAGTCTGTTTGAGTAATGAAGATTGACTGTAAGTAACTTTTTTTCTATAAATTAAGAAAATCATTCTTTAAAATAATTCCCAAGGTACAGGAATATTTGAAGATATAATTTAGATCTATGGTATAATATGTTGTGAATCCTTTGACTTTTATTTACATAAACACTTAAAAGTTATTGAAAATTAATATAAAAGTCTCTATCTTATAATTTAAGATATTTCATTAATTAAATAAAGAAACAAATTAACCAGCACTTAGATCTTAAACTGAACCTCATTTCAGAACATTTAAAATAGATTTTATATATGTGTCTGGTCAAGGGAAGGAGTATGAAGGCAGACGTGTTAATGTTCCCAGTGTGGAAAAGGATATATCGACTATGTTATAGTCTTTGGTATGAGTATTTGTCAGTTTGCTCATTCTAACACTTGTATAAATATAATTCACCCATTTAATATGTGGTCATTATAGGATTGAGAAGGTGATGGGTAAAATGATGGTTCATATCGCAGCTCTTCTGTTTAATAGCTGTGTAATCTTGGACAAGCCTTTCTTACCTTCCTGAACTTGTGCTTCCTTATCTATAAAATAGAAATATTAATGGTGCCTACATCACAGGGTTGTTAAGATAATTAAGAGAGTCAGTGAATGTAAGTTACTTAGAACAATACCTTTCACATAATAAGTATTCATTTAATGTTGTTTCAGTCATTGTAGTTACAATTCCAATTGTTTTAATGCTTAGATTTGAAAAGGGACAAATTTTTAAAAACACACAAGTTTTACTTATAAAATAGCAAATGAAATTAGAAGAAAAGGCTCCCTAATGGAAAATGTTTTAAATTCTTAATTTCTCTCCTTTGTTTAGGACATTGCTACTAGATGGAAATCCGTTCCGCGTTCCTCGAGCAGCCATATTAATGAAAGGAACAGCTGCTATTCTGGAATATTTGAGAGACCGAATTCCTACTTAAGTTGGAGTTGTTATATAATCTTGGTCATGTTAATTCTTAGAGTTCTTAGATTGATAACTAACATATTTCTAAGGTATCATGTACATTTATAATGGTGTAACTACGTATAGTGTTCATACATTTGCTCTGAATGTTTTGCATAAGATTTATCCTCACTTTCATTCCCTTATAACACAGCAGTTTCTTCAGAAGTGAATTTTTATTTATCACAGTTTAATATTTTTATAATGACAAAGCATTGTTGTAGACGTGGGGTTTTTTTTCCCATTTCTGTTTGTGTTACGTATATTATGACCAATTTACTTGAATATGACCATCTAATTTCTACCTTTTTATTGGATATAAAATTGAATTGAATTTTGTTTAATACTGTTCTTTGGCATTTAAAAAAATAAGACTTTTCATTATCCATAATAGGACTTTTATGATGTGGTTGGTGTCAGTATAAGTTTCAAATTAATATTTACTGGCTTGTTTTTGTTTATATAGTTGAAATGTTTTTTCCTAGCCTTTTTTTACATGTTTCATGAAATCGTTTTGTTGGGGTTTCTAATGTCACAGAAATGCTACATAAGATATGGTTATTGGTGGAGAAAATAGTAAAAGTGTTGTTACAATTGCTCTCACAATTCTGAATTTAAAACTTGACTGGGTATGTTTTTTTTTGTAAGATGTCTTAGTGTTAAGTTTCCATACAGTAGTCTAGTACTTCTAGATTCAACAAATTTAAAGAAACTGGATCTGCATATTTTTCCCTCAGAGCGTGAGCATTTAAAAAATACCTTTTGTTCTTTAAAAAACAAAGTACTGAAATTTTATTAATTTTTATGGATAACAGCAACAGAAAATAATAGCATATACTACATAGAAATCTTGAAATGTATTTTGTTTAAATACTTACTAAGCAGGTATTTGTATATATAATTACTCTGTTGATGTGTTCTAATCCATCCTTGTGCCTTTTTTTTTATTTCCAGGGTCTTAATTTTTAAATTTGCTTGTAGTCATGTGGTAATTTTCTAAAAGGGAATTTGTTATATTTGATAAAAATCAAATATAAACATTTGTATTTATACCAAAAATATCAGAAGTAAGTAGGCTAGTCAGTCATTATAAAACATACTATGTGATTCTATTAAGTAACTAATCAATAGAATGTATATTAGTTTATATAAATAGATGGGTGGATAGGTATATAGGTAGGTAGGTAGATAGGTGGATGGATGGATAGATAGCTTTTGGATGATTGAGACATGCTCTCATATTATGAAAAAAAATCATTGCTAATAAAGATAAATACTACATGTTCATTAAAAAGTTACATTTTTCAAATATTGATTACAATGTTTATGTTTTTGGTTTAAAAGAAACATGCCCTTTTCATACAACAACTCTGTGGCTGCCTAAGAAATCTGCTTCGGTATTAAACAAAAGACATTTTACAATAAGGTGACATTTTATTATTTATACAATAAAGAGACTTTTATGTTATTCAAAACACTTTTTTAAATACTGAAAAAGTTGAGTACACCAAAGCCGAAAAATGGCTCTGCTATACACTGCACAGCATTATTTTAGTCCCTGTATTTTGTATCTGTACAGAAAGCATCTTCAAAATGCATTCTAATCACATTGTACACCTTTACTGATTAGTGTCAATACGTAAAATAAAACTGGAGAATACAGCTTGCATTTGCAAATTAACTGACAAAGTAATTTCACTGATTCAGTAAATTTAAAATATAGATTCATAGCACTTCTTTGCACATAAAATGAAGCAGCTTTCAAGGTTGTCATGGTCTCATACTGCCAAAAAAACCATTAACTACATTCACAATCTATGTTAACAAAGTAGTAAATATGTCTTCATTCAGTTTTTATTTACATCAATATGTAATTCAACTAGAAAGTACTGTTAATTGTGATACAGTAATTTCTTTTTTAACACATACAAAAATGACATTTTTTATATATAATTTGAGCTCAAAATCACAATTATCTCAAAATATTAATTACAATACAGCCATTTCAATTAAACATGTCATGATTTAACTTTTTATAAAATGGTAAAATTTGTTATTAAAGTAAGCAATTTGTTTTGAATTGGCTAGAGTTCACCCACGTAGAAAACCTTAAATGGTAAGAGGTGTTTCCAGCCCCCTCCCACCCGAATTTGTATATAGCCACCTAAGCTAGCAAAGAGACAGAAAAGGCCCCAATTTATAAAGATTAAGCCTCTTTTGCTATACCGCTGTGGCTTGTTGTTTCTTCCATAAAAGCTTTACAAGGGTAGTGTCAATAAACTATGCAGTGAAATGCATGCATTAATATACAGTATGTCTGTAAAATGTTAGTGTTTAGTGCACATTAAAATGTTCACAAAGACTGCAAAAGAAGTCATAAATAAAGAAGCACTTACAAAAATCTACCAATTGCAAACTGTAAACTTGAAAATTACTTGATAATATAATGGAATTTCTTTGAAAACAGATCCCAATTCAAGTTCTTTCTCTGGCTAAAGGAGCTCTAGTTACTTGGCCTTAAGATGTCACTGTTTAGCTGCACATATGGTAGAGAAGTCAGATGTCATAAAAGAATATGAGTCTAGAGACTGTCTTCATTTTACTGAAATAGTGGCCCAATGTTGCATCACTGTTTAGGATTTTTTTTTAAACTTACAGAAGAGTGAAATATTTCACTAACTGAATTATATGACCTCAAATGAAAAATGGAAAATTTGTGTGTGTGTGCATGTGTTTAGCATATGGAAAAGTATTAATATAAATAGGTGGAATTAGAGCTTCATTATACAGTAATAAAAGGATTATGCCCCAAAATAAATGAGGTCAAAAGAAATCAATTATCAAATAGTTTAGGGATGAGAGAATTTTCATGGATACTTAAAAATCCTAAAAACGTAGTATCTAGTTTCTTTTTAATTCTTAACAAACCAATTAAAATTTAATCACTATCTTTGTTTAGAATTGCTGTTGTTAATTTAATATTTCTTCTCTGAATCAAAAGAGGCCATAGTTCATATTTATGGTTTACTTATATACCGCTGGGTGGGGTCATGCCCTTGGCTGGTTATAAAGTGGGAAAAATGAAACTACAGTAACTGCAAACCTTACTTTTTGCAAGGCTGTTTTTGATGGTCTTTGAAATTTACAAACAGAACTCAGTAGATTTTTACCTCTGATTTTTCAACTAGGAAAAAATTCCTCTTTCATATGAAGACAGTGTCATTGTCCTTAAGCTTCCTTTAGTCCCTTCTATACACTGAGTACAGAGAGAAACTTGATTGGCTCTTGACACAAAAATATCTGGTTTATCTGTCAATTATGTTTCTCGTGAATACTAAGGCTTGCATTTTTGAGGAGGAAAACGTAGTTGAGGATGTTAAAGGGAAATGCCTAAACACCATAAAGCAGTATTAAACATTTATTGCATTCCATTGACACTAGGTGTCATCAAAGCTAAAACCAAATTTTCTAGAGTAAAACTTAACATAAAACATTCCTTTCTGCCCTGAACAGTTGCCTCTCCACATTCAAGACCAGTAAGAGTCCTCTGAGTGGAAAGACTGCAAGTATTGAAAATAACATTTATTTTAGCAGTACATTCTGAAAATAAATTACCATAGCAAATATGGGAACTGCTTTATGTTCTATCTGCCTGAGAGTTTCATCTTGGTTTTCCTGTGGACTATTCAAAAAATTACGTAAGATCTCCTGACTAAATAAGGGAAGGGGATTAGGGAGAGAAAGATACAAAGAAATATTTTTTTTCCCATTCATCAAATACTTCCACTAGCTATCATAAAGGTCAGTTGACCTGCATACCTGGGCATTATTTAACCTCATTACTTTACATGTGCAAAACAAGTGTGCAAAGAAAAACACCTATGTATGTCTATACAGAGACATAAAACCTGAGTCACAATAAAAAGTTTTTAATATAAGAAAACTTTTCTTAATGTAGGAAAATAATTTCTAAAGGGCCAAAAATACCTTTATACAATATAATCTGCTAACTTTAAAACTCAGTGTGCATAAGCATCACATATTTTTTAAGACCCAACAAAAAAAGGAATCATTTACAGTTTTCTTAACTATAGCTTAGATACCTATATTTCAATTTCTAACATCTATTTTCATTCCCCTGAATTCATTAACTTTTCTAAAAGAAAAAGTGAAAAGCACATTCAAATATGAGGACTGTTTAATTTCTGATGAACAGTTCCTGCTTTTTTCTAAATATTGAGGACATAGGAGATTTGGGGTTGCTAGGCATATAACTTAATGTCAAGCCACAAAGCAATTCTAAAGTTCAAAAGAAAATATATAATAAACATTACTTGGAAAAATATTTTGTGGATAGAGTTGGGCCAAAGTCTGCATGAAGCCATTCTTATTTGCAGCCTCCCTTTCTGCAGATGATTCACTCTTAAAAACTCCTTTCCCTGCACTCCCATTTCCTTAGCTTTCATTTTATTTCATTTCCTTAGATTTCCATACTTAAACCCTGGAATTGTGCCGGCTGAAGCTCCATGGTTCACATTCAGCTACAAGGTACAATGTCTTCTTCACTTAACTAAATCTTTATCTCTTCCTCTTCAGGAGCTCAGTTTTCTGGGATGACTCCCTGGCCCTCTCTCACATACCCCTTTACTTATTAGGGAAAAAAAATCTGTGTCCCTACTGTCTTATCACTAGACACTGATTTAAGGATAATTCAAGACATACTTATCTCCTGGGCTGTATACATCTCAGATGCATGCTGAGAAAAATTTTATAGAAAAATGAGGGCAAGTTGCTTCTCCATCTGCCCCCAGATGACATTGTCATTAATTATGCATTTATGTCAGGTAAGTCACTGACAGAACAGGAAGCCATCTGAACCCAAAGGTTCAATCCTTGCTTGCCTCTGTAGTTGGGTATAGGGCCCTGGCCCTTTCAGTACTTGTATCAACAGATGAAGGGATTCTGGACAGTGTCCTTGAATGCTGACTTTGCTCTCTGGGGTCAGCAGGCCTGGTTTGGGGAATAGGGTGGGAAGTGCATGTGGTAGTGTAAGGGATTAGAGGCATTAACCTAGGGAACTGTACTCTTGCTGCCTTTTTATATGACACTTGCCTGAGGGTCACTGGAAGGATTTTGTATTGTGCAGAAGGCTAAAAGCAGAGTCACACTTTCTCTGCCAACAGACTTGTTACCATGGGAACCAATGCAGAAAAATGAAAAAATGACAAGAAGCTGAGAATTAAATGTGGAGAAAATTGATAGTTGGTTTCAACATGGCAATTTGAGCACTTGAGATTTAAACAGGATGTTCCTTGTGTGGCCAGACCAATGAAAATGGACAAAATGACGTGCTGGTCTCTGGTCCTGGAGGCTATATGGGGAATGCAGGAAGAAAGCAGTAAGCGTGCTGTAGTTTGGATAAGGGGGACTCTGTAAATTCAGATCCATCTCTGGTGATGTTGAGCTCTTCAGCCCAAATGTTAAATTAACCATATGATCAAAGGTGCCCTTCAAAAGGCATGTCCATGCTTAGCTTGATAAATGAAAGCAGCCTGCTGTAACAATTCTCACCTTTCCAAAGCCAACACACACTACCTGACAAGAGTATTGCATACCTAATATGTTATTGCTTGAAAATCTTCCCAAATATTAAAAAAAAAAAAACCCAAAAGGACACAGCTTTCAAATCTGTGGTCCCTCCCCCCCCCTCCCCCCAACAAGGCAGCTAATTAACCTAGAATTTGAATTAGTTTTATTTAGGAAACAATTATTTCACTTTACCTGATTCAAGTACTCCTGTGTACCCTCCTTTGTTATTCTGGAGTTGATAATAAACTGATCAAACCAGATGAGGATTCCAAGACAATTTGTAACAAGGACTTGGAGTTTCAGCCTAATCTGAGAAATCAGACCTACATATTGCACTTTTGGAGGCTCCAGGGAGACACCTGTCCTGTCCTCTAGCTTCCCAAAAGGCTACTTTCTGAAATCCTATGATTAATGCCTCATTTCCTGTGACTAGCCTTTGGCCCATATTTAAATGTAATTCCCCTGAGGAGATGAGGGAAGGTCACACTAGGGGACTTGATTTCACCCTTCCTGGAGAGCTAGTTTTCAAGTAGTAATGAAACCCTTCACCTGATCCACCCTCCTAACAATTAAAAGCTAAAAACAACATCACCCAGGAAGTAGGAGACAAGCCATTATTGTATAGTTGTCTTTGGGGTATGTCTAACTTCAAATGGTCTGAATAAAATATGCTGTTTGTGTGGTTTAAAGTCCACTGGCCATAGATTTCACTAGAGATGCTTTTTTCTTTCTCACTAATGACTTGCTGTTCTAGTTAGAATTCCTTACTGAATCCTTTGACAGTCTTAAGGATAAGTTCTTGAAATGCTAGAAGCCCATTACATTTCTGTTTTTCCAAGAGTGCATACAGAGTTCTGAAATACAGTAAAACACCTTATTTTCTACTACTTGCAGAGTTTGGAGGCAAACTTGATAATAAACAGAAATTTGAGTACAGTGTTCTTGCTTATGCTAAAATAACTTCTTATATCAATATTTCAGTGAGTTTCAGGATTGAGACATCTATGTTTCTGAGGGTAGGAAGCCTTAGAATAACCTGATGCAGGACTAATCTTTAAAGCTACATGAAGCACTAAGGACAGTTCAGCAGATCTCTTTCTGAGATAGGCAAATAAAATATAATAGGGTCTTCACAAGCAGTAATGCCTTTGAATTTGACATATGATAAATAAGAGACTGCTTCTTTTAATTTCTTTTATCTCTAAAATCAGGCAGCAGATGCTTGGAGGAAGACTAAATGGTCTGCCTTAAACTAAAGAATGATTATCTTTTTCTGTGATTTTTTTTTAATACTAATTCTCTCACTGGTAGATCATACTTTGGGCAAACTTGAGCTCTCCACCAGGCCAAGAGGCCACCTGACACTAATATATTTAATAGTTTTACCACATCCCTTCATTATTCAGACAAGAATTTGAAACAGTTATAACACATCTCATGATATATTGAGAATTTAAATTTGATTCCTTCATTTTTTTAAACAATTGATTTCCCTTCTCAATTTTTTTGAGGTTGTGTGATTCCCTGCTGTATCATGTACCATAAAGAGTTACAGACATAACTTCTACATAGTTTTCTCTAGTTTATCATACAGTTCAGCATATAGTTCACAAATAGCCAGTCTTGCCAATATTAGGACATTTATTGCTTTCAGCTACCACAAGTATTTGGAAATCAAAAAAGCTGAGTGGAATGATGATCTCTGCATGGAAGGCATATGATGAATAGGTCTAGAGATCTAATATGCATGATGACTATAGTTAACAATATTGTACTGAATACTGGAAATTTGTTAAAAGAGTAGATTTCAGATGCTCTCACCACACACAAAATGGTAACTATGTAAGGAGATGAAATGTTAAATAGATCGACTGTAGTTAGCATTTCACTATGTATTTGTATATCAAATCATATTGTACATCTTAAATATATGTAATTTTTATTAAAAAACTTAAAACAAAAGGGGGAGGCATCACACTCGATAGCTGTCCTTTCTGGATTAAGGTGAGGTGTTGACTAAATAAACAGATAGTTCAATTTAACAGAGCAAAAAAAAAGGCCTCTCATACTGACAACTGACCATACATATATATGTAGATACTGGGCTTTTTTCAATACCTTTCAAACTAGATCTTAAGAAATATGCCCAAAGTGATATCTGTAGGTCAGAATCCCTCTGATTAAGAATTTAAGAAGCATGATCTCATTTTCAAATTCAAGCGTGCTACACAGTCCATTGCAAATAGTTTTAATAAACTCCCATTTTCTAAGTTGCTGCACAAAGACACTAAATTGCTTCAAGGTTAAACCCACCGCTTCATCACCAAATGGCAGCTAATTTTCCAGACCATGGTTGAACTCATATACTTTTTGAAACCCCCTTTATTAAACAGTTGCTGTCCCATCTCTAGGCTAATCCTAACCTGAGTTTGACAATCCTTGATTTTAACCTCGAAGAGCAAATAAAAACTCAGGGGTTTTGTTGCATATAAAACCATATCTGCTATTTCTCTTCAGAATCTCCTTCAGAATAACTTGGAATTTAGATGGCTTCCACTTCTTAGTGCTTAAGAGATGTTGCCAGGGCAGCTGCAACGGTCAACACTTAGAGAAGGGTGTGGGGATTGGCCACATAGGTATTTCAGCTGTCCATCTAAATGGTATGTGTGAGAGGTGGTCTGTATCTGCATAGTTCTAGGCACTCTTTAGTTTTCTACTTTCTAGAAAATTTTATCATAGGTACTGCTCAAGTTGCATTTTTTACTGAACTCTAATGGGTCCTGTTCTGTTCTTAAACACAAAGAAAGCATCTTCCTAACATGGGGGTGTTTATTAATAGTCAAGAGTGTGATCTTTTCCTTATATATAGGTACATAAGTATTTAGAATATGCAAGTCCACTAAAAGTATGTACATTTTTTAAGGTGTTTAAAATACAAATTATTTTAAAGCAAAGATTTCAAGAGATGCTAAAGGTTAACTGTTCTGTTATTCTCTCCTTTCCTGAGATCAATCTCTTCAACTGGAACAGTAGGCCTTTGTTATCAGGCTTTGGTGCCCTCCCTCCAGGAAGGCACCCTTGATTTCTGACTTTGACTCCTAAGGGGCAGCCCCTAGGAAGGACAAAGACAGATGAAAGAGGAAAGCGAGAATTTAGCTAGCTTAGTGACCATCCCTCCCAGATATGATTTGTTCTAGACCATGCTGCAGATTTACATTCTCACTGTCGCCTGAAACTTTGTCCTTTTTGGAAAAGAACATATATGAGGGATAGAAGCCTGTCTTCCTAAGGGAATAGAAAAAGATTCCTCATCCACATTAGAAAAACTTAATAAAGCTGAAAGGAAGCATTTGCCATTTTATTACACTGAGACAGAAAGTGATAATACACTGTTCTCCCCTTATATTTTGTACCTACACAGTAGCATTTATTAGACTTTTTATGTGTCTGTCTCTCCATTAGATTGTGTTTCTTGAGGGGAGGGACCATGGCTTATTTATATTTATATTTCCCTTTGTTCTCAAAATCTTTTGCTCATTAAATATGTTTATTAAATTGAATGCACAGGAAGAAAAAGATAAATTGTTTTAATCACTGATAATTTTTCTTAAAGGATAAACACATAGATTGGCTACAGGACAAATCTTAGGAAAGTTCAGAGGAAGACTTAGGAGGGAATTACTTAACCACCTCTCCAAGCTATAGATGTATTCAAACTTACATACAGGTCTGGATGAATATTCTAAATATGAGTGTATATTGTTGTGGGAGTGTAGGTGAATGTGCCCGGCATATTTATGGAAAGTTTAAAAAGAAACGAAGACATATTCCCTTACCCTTCAGTTGTTTATGATGATCTAGGTCCCCAGGTCACCGGGATAGTAACTATCATTTTGGGGAAATATGTGAAAACCTAAAAAAAATAGTACCCGATATTGTGTGTGTGTGTGTGTGTGTGTGTGTGTGTGTGTGTATGCGAGAGAGAGAGTCTTGAGTTTGAATTTTTCTGAGAAATGGTCACAAACAGATTTGTAACATTTGCTAGCAACATTCATGGTTTTATAAAGAACACAGAGTGATGGCCTGCTAGAGAATCTGTCTTGATCACAACTTAGCAATAAGTATTTTGCACATCAAGTGCAAAAGTGCACTTGATGTGCAAAATACTTATTGCTAGTTGAATGACACCACAAGTAAGGCTGAAAATTTGTGTCCAAAGACTTGCTATTAAAGATGGATAATTTAAAACAAACAGAAGGACAGCAAGTAAAATGTTACAAGTCAAGAACATAATGATAAAATAAAGGAAAAATCAAATTTGGAGACTGAGACTTGCCCACGACTTAACAACCTTTCCTTTTACAGGTGGTTTCTGGCTTAATGAACATCAATAGAAGTAAGTGGAGTCTTGAATATGTCCATCATTCACTTACTTTACAGGGAGGTGACACAATTGGATAATCAGCATTCTGTTGGGAGCGGGGAGGCATGCAAGGAGTGTTGCAAAGGGATGCAGGCATTTTAAGCAATGGTTCCTCACAGCTTTCTTCTTCCCTCAGCTGCTTAGGGCTCCACACCCCAACCCAACCTTGGTGGTTTTCTCATTTGTTGTACCTAAAAACAGAGCTTCCCAACCTCTTTACATCATGGCACAGATAGAAAACGATCGTGTTTGTTCTGAATAATGGGGTATAGGTGAGTAAAATAGATAAGGCCTCTCCAAGCCCCAAGTGAAAGCAATAAGTTACAAGTCCCTGTGCTCTGAGGGGATTGATATCTCAGTACTTGTGGGAACTAAGCTGGCTGCTGAATGGAAAGCACTGACCTAGAAATTGCTCCCAGGAATACAAAATTAAGACTCTTCATACATGATAAAAAATAATACTTTAGGTACTAGTTGATACCCAAAATCTAGAGATAGTCCAGTACCACAAGCATTAATAAACAAACAAAAAACCACTATTGGAGTATAGAAATAGCTTTCAAGCAACTCTCATTCTCAGTACAAATTCTTCCTAATTTACATTCTAATATTTAGTTCCAGATTCTACAACCAAACCTATCATGGAAAGCTTTTGGAAGTCTGAGAAGGGATGAAAAAGATGATGAAATAGAAAATAAGGCAAATAAAGCAAGCCAAAAGCTGTATTCAAAAGAATGAAACCATGGTGGACACCTTCTATACTTGCTTTAGAATGTGTGGCCATGTTGTGTACAATTTAAATTGTTTAGGAAATATTTTTCTCTTCTGAAAAGAGAAGAAGCCTACTTTGTAAGCAAACCCAAGATGGTGCACTAAAATTGGCACATTTGAGGTCATAGACAAGTTATAAAGCACCAACCCCCAAAGAAGGCTGACTGAATCTGCTAAGAACAAACTGTGTTAGTAGTGGGTGATCATGTGGCCAGAGGAAACTGTTTCCTTTGGAGGAAAACACCAGAGGATTTAAATAGTTTTACCTAGTCTTCGGGAAAGAACACTGTGTTTTCTTTCTACTTTTGCTTGGGTTTAAAAGAAGCAAAGATTGAATGATTGGCAGAGAAACACCATGAATAAGTAGGCCTTTGGTGGAATTAGTAAAGGGGAGGCTCAAACAAGGATGATGGCTAAGCTCTGAGAGTGAGGGTGTAATTAGCTTAGAAGAGGTAAACAGAAAATTTTGGTTTTTTAAAACAATTTTCTAGCCAGTAGAGGCCCTGAAGTTCCAAATGCCCTGGAACCAAAATAGCTTGAGGCCACAGGTCACCAGAGCTGCTCTGGGCTCTGTGCCAATACCCAGACATTCGGACTGAAAGAAAGGAGGTTGGGGGACATTGTAAACTACCCCTTGACTCTGATTATCACTTTATGAGACATAGTTTGAAATACATTCCATATTCACTTTATAATAAAGTAAAATCTGATTATAATATTAGGCTAATTATTTTTGCACATAGATAAAATGAAAAATTAGGAGTTTATGCTAGATAACTTGTTACTGCCTGATGTCAGCTAGAAATAAAGCTTTATACAGATATACACATATTCAGATGCGGACTAGTGTTAGAACTATATAGTCAAGGCTATATGCTAGGCACACTTAATTCCTGATGTTTAAGTTTTGGAGAGCTCATTTAAAAATATATATTTTAAATAATTTGTGGCAAATATCTTCCCACATATTTGGAATGAGCATATTTGAAGGAAACTCGTTAAAATAATGGCAGATAAGGCACAAAATGTTTGGAAAACTGAAGCTAATTAGAGAACGATTAAACTGGCAGATGTCATAATTAAACTGAACAAATGGAACATCAGAATTTTAAATCACACATTCACCTGAGGCTGAGAGAGAGAGAGCAGAGTCTCTTTCC
>NW_006799479.1:1418991-1433946 GCF_000442215.2 Lipotes vexillifer
TCTTTCCCTCTGTGATTGGGTACTAGGTGGTTGATACAACTGAGAGGTTTAGTCAAAAATTATAGAACTGCTTAAAATAAACTCAAAGCTTTTAATTGTTTTTCTTGTATTGTTTAAATTTAGAGCATTATTTCAAAATAATTCTCTCAAACGAGTATGGAAAGGGGTGTTAAAAGTTTTATCAACAGTTTCTTAATATTTTTTTATGAACAGTTATATCAGTACAACAGGTATAAAAATGGACTGTCCAGAGCGTGTGGTCATCCAAGCTACAGACTTGCTGACTTAGACATATAATATAGATATAAGGGCTCCATCTTGTGGCAGCTCTTCCAAACTGCAGACATGTTCCTAAAAAGTGTGGATCTGTCCTACTACGTACGAGGATACTATTGATATGCTAGACTTGAATCCAGTAATTTAAACAGAGGGTCTTATTGGGATGAAACATATGATTTGTTGCTTTATTAGGGTGGGTTACTGAGGGAAGCGGTAACCTCTTCTCTGGAGGTTTAATTCCCTGAAGGTCAATAGATGAACCAGATCCTCACAAGGTCCTTTTCTGTCTTATGATAGAGCAATAATTTTCCTCATTTTCTCGCAGAACTTTTACCTATGGCTATATTGTTTGATATTGGCCTTTATTTCAGAAAAGTCCTATGGTAATATTTTTTTTATGAGCTAAGTTTTAGTGATTTTTTTCCCTTTACTGAGAAGTTACATGACTAAAAACAATTACCCACTATATTACAAAAATATTTTCTGGCATAAATAACGATTAAATGAAAGATATTTCTAATATATGCCTTATTTTTCATTTTGAATTCTTCTTTCTACTTCTGGAAGAGTATCAGGGAGGTCAGCTACCAAGAAGAGCTGAAAGATCACTCTTCCTGCCAGGAGGGGAGGGAGAGGAAGGGAATTCTGGGGCTGGCTGAAGGAGGGGTGTGGTCACCGGGAGACCAGAGGGTGTGTCTGAATTTGGGTCTGATCTCTGCCGTCCAGTTTCTTTCATTCCTGTCTACCAGCCTTTTGTCTCCATTCTTTTCCCTTTCTCATTTTTACCCCCTTAATGACTTAATAATTTCTCCCCTTCATCCAGCCTGTTCTTACTCTTCCTCACTTTTGTAAAATACTCTTACTGAACATACTTAAAGAACGACTATTCTAAAATACTCTTACCCACTTATTACTCACTTGTTACTCTCTCAATTAATATTACCCTTTTCATTTTCACTTCATTTTTGTTCAAACAGAAATCGGCATTGTTTTCCTCATGTAAATATATAGACACTGGGCCGTAAGACCAAGGTGTAGGCTTCTGGGCAGTTCGAGGCACCCTACTATCAAAGAAAATGATGGAAGTTTCCATCAAGATATACTTAACGGCTCCTAGATACAAAATTTCATGAAAAGAAGCCCTAATCAGCCTGGTAGCAAGTTCTTCTCATATAAAGAAATTAAAAGGCAGAGGCAGATGGAGTAATTAGTATTTAGTATTATTAGTATAAACAAAACAGTAAATGAGAAATGGATTTAATGTTTGAGACGATTTCACTCAATTCTGTATTCAATTTTCGATGAAACCCAAATAGAAAAATATGGAAAATACCATTGAGAGAAAGCTAAGAGAGAAATGCTTCATTTCCAAGGAAAGCAAGATACTATGAGGTGATAAAGAAACTCTGGTTAGGAGGTTACCAACCTAGTGTTCTTCTCCCTTAGACACTTTGGTTTTTTTTTTTTCAGGGGCTGAATTATATTATTTTTGCCTCTAATGAAGGCAATGTATCTAATAAAGCCAATACCAATGGCAGTATAAATAGTTTTCTTTCTACTTTGAGATCAATAGGCCAGATTTTGACCTCTATAAAAGTTTGGGAGGGGGCGTGCGGTTTTATCAAGGTAACCAAATTTTCTGTGATCTATGTAAATAGTTCATCATGTTAATTTTAAAGCTTTTGCAGTGGCCTGAGAATTCTGGCTGGAGTGTATGACATTTCACTTTAAGGATGAATATGGTGGAATCTGTCCATGAAATGATCCAAAATGCAGTGTGAAAATATTGTTATGCTGAACTATGGCCAAGGCCTGTGGACAGACTTTTCTTATTCTAGAACAGGCTGCATGAGGCAGTGGTTTCATTAAATTTTAGAGCTAAAATAGGATTGGGGATTCCCTCTTCTAACTACCTTTCCCTAGCCCCATCCCTATCACAACTTCCTTTACTATTGCCCACATCTCCAAATTTTAAATATAGCCTTGGCAAAGTAATCTACCAAGTCACAGTGTACAGGTGGAAGAACCTTAAGTATGGACCTAAAACCAGATCTAACGATGTACTTTGTCTCCTTAGTTCACAGCGTTGCTTCACCTCTCCAGGCCTTGGGCCTCTGGTAAAATGAGGGAACTGGGCTTAATTATCTCTAAGCTGCCTGTAAGACCAAGACCATGGCACTAGAAGTTCAACCTTATGCACTCATTTCTCTGAGAGATTTCTGGCATCAATCTGCATGACTCCTTCGAAGAAAAGAAGACCCAAACAAATCAAAAGGATAGATATGATGTACTCCAATTCAGTGAACAAAAGCCATTTCTTAAACTTTTTGGACAGTGTTAAGGTCCTTAGAACACATAAAAGGGAAATTAAATACAGCTGTTGAAACACAGCACAGTAACCTAAAAGGTCTTAGAAGAAATGCTGAGGAGGAGAGGAAGATTGGGTTAAAAGGGAGAAGTGAAGAAAGAAAAATTAGGAATGAACTGAGAAAATGAAAGTTTCATGGTTTAAATTTATTATGTAAATTGAACATCAACTTCCTGTTAATTCAGTATTTATTAAATGTGTTTATGTGCCAGGCCTATCATCCACTTAATCATTGTACAAATATTTATTGAGCATCTACTATGCATCTGACACTATGACAGGCACTAAGGATACATACTAAAGAAAACCAGATGTGCCCTCTCAAAGCCATTCTGTCTAGAATGCCTCTTTTAAGTATTGTCTGGTCCTCTCAAGGAGCACACAGGTGATAGGAGAGGAAAGAACAAATATATATCAAACCTCTATGACTGTTGATAGAATGTGGTAAGTACTGTAAAACATACAAAAAATAATATGATGGTATTAATATGAGGGAGAGAAATTTCTTCCAATTATGATTAGGGAAAGTTTCATGGTGGTAATGTTTGAGCTGGACCCTGAATGCTGCATATAATTTTGATAATGTAGAAAGAGAATGGGGAGAGGAAGACATTCCAGTAGAGGGACCATTATGGGCAAAGGTTGAGATTAGAAAGTACTCAGTGAAAGGAAGGATTTTTAGGTGTCTAAAACACTGAGTATGTATAGATTGGGTGAAGAAAAACAAGCAATTCCTAGATTCAGGTAATCAGACTTTCCTTGGAAGAATAAACAGATGTCTATGATATGTGAATATGTGTGATCCTACCTCATGCAAACAGTATTTTCATGGGCTGGGCTGAACAGCACACAGTGAAAATACTCTTCACCACACTGAAGGAACTGAAGTAAATAAGCATGAAGTGCAGCCAGTTGAGTGAATATTCAACTCATTGCATTTCTGAGGGGGTCACTCTAATATTGGACCCTATGGACTCACATGCTTCCTGACAGTCTATAAGAGGCAGTGGTCATAGGAGGGACTATTTGGGGACATTCAACATAGAAGAATCTCTTCAATCAAACATGTCAAGCCTTTTAAAATACTGACTTCTATCTCTTTCCTCCATCATGTCAGAGGCATATAGACACAGTGCTGAGCCAGGTTGAGGGACATCATTTTTTTCTAATAGTCTCTCTCTTCTTTGGAGCGAATAAATTGGCAAAATTCTCTTTCACAGATTCGAAAGATTATAGCTGCTATTTATCTTGTCCAGTAAGGCATCCACTCTTGCCACTTCTAGCCTGTCAAATATTGTCCTAAGTCTTGGAAAACATTCATATGGCCTCCCAAAGGCCATAGGACCCAGTGGGGAGACCTATCTGTAGCTCCAAATGGAGAACCATGCTCAAACCCAAAAGAGATTTGACTAGATAAAGATGCTGCTTCCTTTTGCAATACATGGGCTGAGGGCAGGGACAAAGGAACTCACCATATGGCCTTGCACTCTCTTTGATCTGGAAGTTCTCTCATCTTTCCACTTAATTGTGAGATTCTGTGCAGAGGACACCATGTTACAGCCCTTGCAGTGCCTGCTATGTAGTAGATGCTCAACGAATATTTATTAACATTGCATTTAATGTTTTTGTTATATTCTTCAATAAAATGTCCCCAAATGTTTTGAATTTATGAATGGCATACCTTAGGCATCTGAGATTCAGCTACAGTAGCTGTTTTCCTATGGAGGAATTGTGGAGATTGGTGATGAAAATAAGTCTCTGTACTAAGATATTTTACTCTAGGTATAGAGATACTTGACTATTTGTAGGCTGCTTACTCATCATGTTATTTTAAAGCAGGAAAAAAACTGGCACAAATAATACAATTTGTGTGTTTGTGCAACAGTGATAGTTTTAAGAAAAAAAATATTTGTATTTTCAAAAGTAGAGAAAGGTTGGATGATTCATTTAACTTTTTTTCTCAACACCCTTTCCTACACACGTTGAAAATTATGCTAGCTTAAAGAATGAAACATTTTAAAAGCTCCCTCCCCCTCCCCCAAAAAAGGGCAAGGCCTACAACCTCAAGAGTCACAGGATTTCAGTGCTTTCTACATAAACACTGCTTGAATTTCACAATCTTCCACTCTGAGGTGCTGCTATTAACAAAAACAAAGTTAGGCAAAAAAAGTGAGTTTTGCAGCCCAGGCTAACTTGGGGAGATATTTGTGTGGCTGAAGAGATACCCTTCTCATCTGTGCCTGCCTTACATCCAGGTCCACTTCTTATCTTGTTCAGTGCTCAATGGGTTGTTACAAAGCATGAGCTGACTGTTACACAGCAAAATCCAACAGGGGAAACACTACCAGATAAAGTAATGCTTATAAAGTTGGAGCCAGTGAATTATTTTCCTCTCTTTACTTCCCATGGAACTGCTCTCAGGGAAGATTATGATAATCACATAGTTAAAAGCCCAAAGGCTTCAATATTCCTAGGTTTTCATTTACTCTTTTTAATCAAAACTTAGAGTGGACTTTTTCCCTCCATTTATCAGAAGTCTCGGAATTCTCCAAAGTAAAAGTTGTACAATTT
The DNA here is from genome assembly GCF_000442215.2 of Lipotes vexillifer. Classification (NCBI taxonomy): domain Eukaryota; kingdom Metazoa; phylum Chordata; class Mammalia; order Artiodactyla; family Lipotidae; genus Lipotes; species Lipotes vexillifer. The sequence goes on from NW_006799479.1 coordinate 1,424,210, forward strand.
ATACCCTCACAGGATAGTGTTTCCAAACCATTCTCTTGCAGACAGTGTCAAAGGTGAAGGCGATTGCAACCTGTCCCCATAACAATCAGCTGGGAGCCTCAGAGAGAGTCCTCAATACTGTAAGGTTCAACATTTTAAAAACAGAAGTGGAAACAGTTCTACTAAGGCATTGCCACCTTCACCCTTGCATACAAGCTTTGTTTGATGTTGTCAGACACATAAGTGCTTTCACCTTTGAGCCTTTGTTAATGCTACTATTCCAAGTTCCTTGATCACCCAAGAAAGTTCCTCCCAAACTGGGAGCTGGAACCATCAGCTGATACTCAGGGGTCTCCAAACAGAACTCTAAGGGGGCCTCTTATTCTTGTGTCAGCAGGATAGAAGAAGCCATTTACTGCCTTTGGAACATCATGGGGAGTTGAAGGAATGGATGTACAGCAGCAGCAGCAGTGAGGAAGAGAGGTCAGTTTTGCATACTAGAAACACAAATGCCTCCCAGAACGTTCAGAATATAACTAGAAAATTTGATTGTATCTGCCTTAGTTTTATACAGTGGGGTGTTTCAAAAAATATTCTCTGAATAGTTTAGATCAAATGAAACTGAAAGATTGCATAGGAGAGCTGATATACAGGATCTCCTATAATATTGCCCTACATGCTTTCTTTGGTGCACATTTATTTTTCCACAGCCCACGTTCTATTTTCTTGCTATAATGTATACTTGGGGGATGGTTTTGCTGAGCAATGGGGGAAATACTTTGGGCCAAGTCAGGATGCTTTTCTTAATGGAAAGTGTATTGCTAAGGAAAAAGTTCATGCAAGTGATTTTGAATCTGAAGATTTCCCCCCAATTCCCAGATGATCAGGTAACTACAACCATAAGAGAGGGCACATCACCAACCCAGTGTCTGAACATTTTATTAAGCCTCAGAATGATTTAGCATTTCTGTGAGAGGAACTTTACTAGACACTCAGCCCTACTTTTCTTGATACTACATGAAAGACTCATCTTCTTATTAGGTTTCATTATTTGCATAACTTTTTACTGACCCAGTGTTTCAATAAACCTGCTGTTTGGTCAGGATATCAGGAATCAGTCGAATATGTTGTCTGATTGAATTTACCAAAGATTTACAGTGGTGGTCTTATGCCAACGTGGCTTTTTATCTGGTTATGTTGTATTGCCCTTTGATAAGAGGGTATTCGTCAGAATACACCTTCTTGATCTGTGTGCCAGTGAGGGGCAGAAATTTACTGAAGACAGCATTAAAAGCCAATGGAAAGGCAAGTTGGCAAACACACTATATTTTCCAAAGCTTTAAGTGGTGGTGGAGATATTAAATCAATTTTATGAATAAAAGTAAAATGTTTTTCTGGCTTCATCAATTATTTTGGCAAATTCAGATACTTTTCACCTAATACATGAATATATAAGTCTAATTTCTTCAAAGCCTTCCTCCCTTTGAATATTCCCTCTTTAGCTCTCCCAGTAAAAGGTATTTCAGTCCTGCTTTTAGAAAGTAATTATATTAGTGATATATGTGTAATCATCTTTTAGATTAAGAACAAATTAATGCTGATTTGTCACCCTCTCTTTAAAACTGCTTTCCATCCCCCAAACACAATCCAACATAAGGCCCCAAAACAACCAGTGCTGTTTGACATCTATGTAATTACAATTCTTATTAACTGGAACACATATATTTTATAGATTTCAATGAACAATAAATTAGCATGATATACATATTTGTATGTTATATTGACTTTCAAAATTCCTTGTCAAAAGTACCCTTTTATTTTAAAATTGTTATGTTTGTTTAGGTAGCTTGTGTTGTCTGGCAGGCTGGAATTATCATAATAGAGCTTTTGTGACAATGTATAAGCCATGTTAATAGTTTTAAAAACTGTCCACTAATGCCTATTTGGCTTGCAAAATCTGCAGCAATTCTACTAATAATTTTTAGTGGTTATTCTTTCCACCTCTGATTTTTCTCATTCCCCTCTGTTAGGTACAGGACAGCTTCCTCAGCAGAAAGATTCCAATAAAAATCAAAGACCAAGGTGAGTCTATTGGAGTCATCATGAATTCCATTCCTTTTTTGTGGTTGTTGGTTTTTCTTTTTTTTAAAGGCACACCCTTAACTTTTGTTTGTTTGGTTTTGTTTACATAAACCAGATTCTAATTTCAGAAAGTAAAGCCAATTATCCAAAAAAGGCAATACTCAGAAATCAGTGTATTATTGGTTTTGGTCACCCATGGAATCAATTAGACTTTTTTCCCCTGTAAGTGATCAGTGATTTTTTTTCAGTCCACCTAAAAAAAAAATACCTCTTTTCAATATTACCTGCCTTTTTTCAGTATGCAGCATGGCAGTACAATTGACAATGAGGTGCTTTGGCACATCAGATTTCTTTTCCAGTTGGTCAGGGATCCCTTTTCTCTTTTCCTCATTTCCTGAGAACAGGAAGGATTAAAGCATGGCCCAAGACAATGTTGTCACATTAGGAGTGTAGAGGTGTTTACTAGGATTATGAGCCTCTCAGCTTGGCCTCAGAAGCATCTCCTGAAGCCCCGGGTTTGATGTGGAAACCTGACATAAGAAAAAAGACTTGGGAGGTCCTTTATCTGGCTCTTTTCCCACCTCTCCCATAAAAGATTAAACAAAACTAATGGGATGATTAGAGGTGCTTCATTGCCACTGAACTACTCCCATGGGTTTGTTTTTCCTTTAAGTGATCTTGCGAGGCCAGTGAGGGCCTCTATCTTGATTAATGACGATCATCCTATAACAGTGGCTGGATATGGTGGTTTGGTGTGAGGTTTTGACAAAGAAAAAATTAGGCTCTGAAAGACATTTCTCATCAGAAACTGTCAATATATTAAAATGCATTTAAAAGTTACTTCTGGGAAGCATATTAAAGAGGCCAATCATTTGCTAAATGTCAAAGCCTACAAAATCATAGTATAATGTCACTCTGACATAAAGCAACATCAAAATTAGTGCCTCATCTATAAAGTGAAGTATCATTTGCCTTCAAGTGACAAATTCTATTGCCAAAAAAATACCACTGTACTTCTAATAAGTGACACTCATTTTAATAGACCCTACAAAAATACAATATTTTCAATGTCCCCATAAAACAGTAACTTACAAATATTACTCTCAGAGCTTTGGTGACATCAATATGTGACACTTGTGAAAATCCTAACAAAATACTTGGAACACTAGCATGTAAAGTAAATCCATTATATATATTTTAAAAAAGAGAGCTATGTGAAAATATGAGAGAGAATGCATATAACCAACTCTGGGAAATGATTCTGGAATTTCAAATTAATATTTTAATCAAATTAATGACTAATATATAAAAGAAATATTTTTAAAGGATTATAAAATGAATTTTGGTCATTTATAGAGAAAAACATTTCCAATGTAAACATAACTAATGCTATACTAATTATGCTAATCTTTGTTTTCAGTGAGACAATTTAGAATTGTATATACTTTGAAACTTTGGGGGAAAAAAGGTATTTTCTCTATTTCTGCCCTCAAAAGCAGGCACAGAAATTAATAATACAGGTAGACCAAGGCTCTGAGAACTTATATTTGAAGTTTCATATTTAATTACCAAAGTTTTTTATCACCCACCATAACTTTCTAACAATAGTCTTTCTTAATGATAAATTTTATCAATAACCCAAACTCATTTTAAATGATTTAAAAGTAGCAAATTGGATAAAGCAACACACAAATAAATTCCACATTTACAAGTAAAGAAATCACAGGGGCTACAGTTTATAATCAACATAAACTTGAAAGAAATAAAGCAACACCTTTCCTGCCACCCATCATTCACTGCTTACATTTGGGGTGAAAAAGATTTATCTACAATGACCTTTAGTCTGTTTCTTAACTCTGCATGTTTTGTAATTAGCTAAAGGCATTGAACAAATTAGTTTGTCCTATTTTTATTCAGGTCCCAGAGATAAATGGCTAATTTATGAAATATTTCACTCTGTGTTATGAGAATTTAGCAAATGAATATGGAACCAAATATAAACACTTTATACCATATGTACAGTTGCTTTCATAAGGCATTATCTTGTAATTTTTATTGAAAAAGATTCAATATAGTAAAGTCTTATTTTAAGATATATTTTCTTTCTCAATCCGAGATGTTTAGTTTATGAAAATATTGTTTTTTCTCTATATTCTTTTTGTATATATGCCAACATGTACCTTGTGCTAGAAATATTTTATGGGAATTACAATTCTTTATATTTGTATTTTCTATATAAAGGCATATACAACTTTGAGGCAGTGTTTCTGATGGAGAGCAGAATTCGTAAAGAGCTTGTGTGTGCTTCCGTGCTCTGAAATTATATGAAATCCACTTCAAGAAGAAACTTATTTGATTAAAAAAAACAAAACAAAACCAAAACCAAAACTGCACCAATGCACAGCCAGAGGCTGACAGTTAAAATAATACATAACCACATGAACATCATATTTATATAGTTAACATTTTTAAGGATGACCAGTGCTAACATATAGTATTATACATTTGGCACTAATGTTTGCCATTGGTCCAGCAATTGGCAAAATTTGTTTCTATGTATAAATTTATTTTTGAACATTAGGTCTGGCTAGACGTATCTTCACTATTTATAAAAAATATTTAGACAGTAAGCTCACGTTGAATAACTAGGTCTACTGTGTTCTGGAAACTCTTCAGTAGTAATACAGCTTTTTCATGTTCCATATGTACAAAACTATGTCCATTTGCCTGTAAACACACAAATAAAACAGGGCAATCAATGTGAGATACTTGTTTATCACATTATCATTGTTTCTAACAGTAATATTCAAGGGAGTATTGAGCAACCAAGTCATGTGTTTTTAAAATTCACAGCAGAATTGTAATTATGGGAACAACTAATTTCACCCAGCTTCAACTCAATTTATTAATTCAACAAATATTTATCAAGTATCTAGTATATCCTACTTAGGATTATCCTAGTATAGTCCTAGTCACTGTGCTAATCATAGAGATATACTGGTCAGTAACAGACAGATACATTTGAAATATGATAGTTGTTTTGTTGTTGTTCTGATTTGTTTGCAGGAACTTAGTTGAGATGGTTCGGAAGTGTTCATAGGACCACTGCCTTTTTGTTGCATAATCACTGATATAAACCCATCAACACGGTCAAATGTTTCATTCATGCAAACCATATAGTATAGTTAGATCTTATTTTGATCCACTGAAAAGTCCTTAATTTACACGTTTTTATATTAAAAAGATAATTTTTATTTCCCTCATTGTTGAATGCAAATATATTCATTATTTATACCAGTGGTTCTCAATCCCATCCAGAAATGAAGTAATTTCTGTATGATCTAGATTCATCTTGTTATTTTATAAATGAAAGAGCTACACCTCAGAGAGGCCAAGCAACATGACTAAGGTCACACAGCTAAGCTAGGGCTGAGTCATCTGATACCATAATATTCTTACTATTTCTCTCAATACTTTACTGACATAATAACAATACAATTGTTTCTAGTGATTTGAACTGATATTTCATTGATCATGATAAAATAATCAACATTTTCCCTTTAAAATTATTGCTATATCACCTCCTACCATAATTTTTTTCTTTACAGTGTTTGAAAAAGCTGTAATTCTCATTCAGATTCCTAACAGGTTTAATTTGACTTATTCTAGTACTGGTAAAAATAACATTTAGTACTAAATTTGGATCTACCAAAATGCTAAATCTCTCATTCTTATAGTTTTAACTCTGGCTTAATTGTGTTGTTGTAGTTACATGTGAACTATCTCAAAAGTAGAAAGACTAAGTCAGACTATCTGCTTGGGCAATGAGACTTGAGAGGAAATAAAAAGGAGAAAACTTTTAGGGTAGAATCAATAGATTTGGCAGCTGATTGGACAAGGGTATGAAAACAAACAAGAATCAAACTATGATGCCATTAACAGAAAACGGAAACCTTGGAGGAGCAGCAGGCTTAGTTGGGGAGACAACAGAGTTTGTGGTACTGACGACACACGCAAGGAAAATGTTGCACATATATTTAGAAATAAGAGACTGGAGTTCAGGAAGGAGGTCAGGGTGGCAGCATTAGAAACAGAAGTTAGGTTTTACCACACTCTGGTATTTACCACATGGAATGCTGAGAGAATTATCAGAGAATAAGTTTAAAAGGGAGCATTGTGAAAGAAGGGAAATCTAACTAGGGGAGCAGGATGGAGCCATGGCTTTGGATGTGTAGAATAGAACTTTAAGACAGTGTTTGCTGTTGACCTGGGCATCTAGGTAAATTTGTGAGGGAGGGAAAGGTGAAACAGGGCCCAATCCTTTTTGCTAGAGGATAGCAGAAAGCAGACGCTAGCCTGATGGCTGAACTAAAGAACGAGGATACCAATGCATTGAGGGGAGGGAACAGGAAAACTGGCAGGAGAACTGGAAAGGGGATCCTGAAAGGGATCAAGGTAGAGGGCTCATAAAGATAGCAGGAAATCCACGAGGATCAGGTATTTCCTAGAGGCTTCAATTAACCCTAGTTTTCTGAGGCACAGAGCAAAGAGCAGAGAAAGAGCATAGCTTGATTAATTCTGTCCTGGAATCTGGGTCTGTTTCCAAGAAACAAGGCTTCAAGATGTTCAGACCCACAGTCCAGGTTCTGATTCAAGCTAGAGAGACTCCTTGTATAAATTAGCTTTTAATATTGCTTTAAAGCATTGTCATGCTTTGTAAGTACAAATGATAGTTATATAGTTGGAAACACAAAGAGTTGATTTCCCAGAAGGAAATAAGCAGGTTGATAAATTAGACCACTGTGTCAAATAAACATTAGGACTCTACCTGTAATTCTAGTCCCCAGAAATGTTTTGGCTCTAAGTCAGAACTTGGGTGAATCTCAAGAGGCTTATTTAAAAGACCACAACAACTAGGGACTGCCTGGGAATGGCTTCAAATTACCGAAAGGATTCTGAAAGATCAGAAAGCAAATTATTTTAGAAACTTTATTAAAGAATAAATGAGTTAATATATGTTAACTGCTTAGGACAAGGCCTGGCACACTGTAAACAATCAATAAATGTTAGCTACTACTGTTAATATTACTTCACTATTACTTTCTTGAATTTAAGAAATACAATTTTCATTAAACCATAAGAGTAGAAGGACGAAATGTCAGAGGAAGGAACTGTTTAGTTAACCTTAACTTTTTTTTAAAGATGAAAATGTGAGGATCAGAGAGTTACACGAAATATCCAAGCTCACACGGCTAGTGGCTAGATGAGAATTTATGTCACAACTCTGTATCTTGACACAATTTGTTTCATTGGTGTTGTGAGGTTGAAACAAATGTTTTAGGTTCATTAAATTAATTCACTTGTTAAGATTAATTGCCCTATTTCTTTCTTTTTTTTTTTTTTTTTTTGCGGTACGCGGGCCTCTCGCTGTTGTGGCCTCTCCCGTTGCGGAGCACAGGCCCGGGACGCGCAGGCTCAGTGTCCATGGCTCACGGGCCCAGCCGCCGCTCCGTGGCATGTGGGATCTTCCCAGACCAGGGCACGAACCTGTGTCCCTTTTGCATCGGCAGGCAGACGCTCAACCACTGTGCCACCAGGGAAGCCCAATTGCCCTGTTTCTTGATATGGAACATTATGGTAGGCTTGATACCAGGGGAGGTAATGACAGAGGGGTTTGAATGGAAGGAGAAGATAGAATCTCAGTTTTAGAGAACTTTCATTTACATTCTTAGGACAGAAGAGCCAAGAGAATTTATATTGTATTTATTCAAATGAATATGGCTATCTGGCTTACATCTTAGATGGTTCAGACAGGGAATCAGACAATTATGTTACTACGTGTGTGCAGGGCTTTTCCAATTAACATGAAGTTCAGAAAAATCACAATATTTCAACTAGAAAGGTTTCATGGTTGTTTCATGTGTGTGAAAAGAAGAGCTTAGGAAATAAAGGAGGATACTATTTAATATTAATTGCAGAGTAAAAATCTGATGAAGCTTTGAAACGTAAATGCATATAATCTACATTTATGCATTTGACATTTTGAATATGTATACAATATAAATACAAAAGATGATTTGAAGAACAAATGTTAAATTAATAAAGTTTTAAAATATGTTGCCACATTTGGCTACATATGTTTTATATAAACACACAGACTATCATGGATTATAATAAAATGTGTGCAATTTTGAGGAAATTGCAACTTAAGTGAATGGCTTAAGTCAAAATGAAGTTAATAAGAAAACAATCTATGAAAGAAAAAATATTCTAAAAATTTTATGCTTCAAGAATATATAATTAATGGATTTCTGGCTTTAGCTGGTTTGAAGTATAAAGGTTCATTTTACAATAGTTTTTATGTTTTTTCCAGAAGGTATCCTTCCTTGTTTTAATTCCTCTTGACATCTGTGCCACAAAAGGTTTTTTAATTGCCCCTTTGCATGATTTAGACATGACAAGATGGAAGGTTAATGAAAATAACATTTGCAATTCTAACAAAAAGTACAGCTTTGTGATTACAGCTCATCAATTTACTGTAAAATGTACTCGGTTTCTGAATTTCATCATCTTATTCCTTCCTGAATTTATCTTTAATTTTCTTCTGCTAAATGTTTTGTTAAGTGGATAAATTATGGATGTTTATATCACAGAAATTCTCCAGAGGATGTTGTAGTTCTCCCAGGAATTCTGTTGTATTCTTATTATTCAAAGCTCTAAATTTAAAAACTAGTTTCTGAGAAGGCTTGGCCACAAAATTGGTGGGATTATCCAATCAGAAGGACAGCATGATTCTTTTAAGAATCCGAAAGAGAAATGGGATTAGAGACTTGGTGTATGATTTTGAATTGATTTAAACTAACCCTCAAAGGACAAACATTTAAAGGGCCAGTATACATGTATTTTGTATGTTAGATATACATTAGTACATTAATATAGTGCCCTTTGACTGCCTATAGCTCTTGGGATGAGGGAAAATGAAAATATACAGCAACCATCTTAGAGTTATAGGGCAAGCCTTCATGTTGTCTAAACCTGACAGCCAGAAATTATGAGACCAAACAGTGGGAATCTTAGGTAATTATATTTATGTTTCCCATTAACTACCTGGAATTATATCCCATTGCAGAATTTTAATCTGCTAGAGTAGTCTCATTAAATATTAGGATATATTTAGGGCTGAGTATATTGTATAAGCAGTACTACAATAACTGTATGCCAAGTCATTTGAAAAATTTTCCTATCAAAAAATCTGACCTACAGACCTTAAATTCTTAGAGAGTTCCAATGAAAAATTTACACTGCACTTTTAAATGTGAGGAAGTTTGGAGTCTCAAGTGGCTTTTATGGTAGTATTAAAAAAAATTCATGGCAATAGAATTAGAAAAGAAAAAGGAGAAGTAACAACTGACACTGCAGAAATGCAAAGGATCATGAGAGATTACTACAAGCAACTATATACCAATAAAATGGACAACCTGGGGTGGGGCTAATGACAGACTCTGGGAGGGCTCACGCCAAGGAGTACTTCTGGGAACTTCTGCTGCCAGTGTCCTTGTCCCCACAGTGAGCCACAGCCACCCCCCACCCTCTGCAGGAGACCCTCCAACACTAGCAGCCGAGTGGATGAAAGGCTCTTGCTGCTCCAGGCAGGAGTCAGGACTCTGCCTCTGAGG
>NW_006799480.1:0-405 GCF_000442215.2 Lipotes vexillifer
ACACAGCCATAAATAAATAAATAAATACATTGTGTATTATTTAAAAAAAATAAAAAATAAAAAAAAATAAAGTGAGGAAAGAGAAAAACCTACAACCAAGATTACTCAGCAAGGATCTCATTCAGATTCGTTGGAGAAATTAAAACCTTTATAGGCAAGCAAAAGCTAAGAGAATTCAGCACCACCAAACCAGCTTTAGAACAAATGCTAAAGGGACTTCCCTAGGCAGGAAACAAAAGAGAAGGAAAAAACCTACAATAACAAACCCAAAACAATTAAGCAAATAGTAATAAGAACATACATATCAATATTTACCTTAAATGTAAATGGATTAAATGCTCGAACCAAAAGACATAGACTGGCTGAATGGATTCAAAAACAAGACCTGTATATATGCTGTCTACA
>NW_006799483.1:0-603 GCF_000442215.2 Lipotes vexillifer
CCCGCTTTTTTTTTTTTTTTGGCCACACTGCGCGGCTCGTGGGATCTCAGTTCCCGACCAGAGACTGAACCCAGACACAGCAGTGAAAGCCCAGAATCCTAACCATTAGGCCACCAGGGAACTCCCAAACCACGCTTTTAATATACAGTTGTATATTCAGTTTCTACACCTGGAATTATTCATAATTTCCTAACTTTTTGTGACCTTGTCATACAGGAGAGAAAAGAGACTGGCTGAAGAGACATAGCATTTTGAATCAGTGACACCCCCCCACTTCTCCCCACCCCTCCAGTTACGGTGGATTTTGAAGGAAAACAAATCAATATAGCATCATTATGTTTTGTAAAATTGACTGCCACCTAATCCCACATTAGCTTCAAACCCTTTTTTTAAACTTGAACTTCTAGAACCAGTCAGTAAAACTAAAGATTTATATATTATAATAACAAAAATTATTAGTTACCATGTATTGAGTCTTTTTATGCTCTAGGCACTGAACTCTGTGTACAGCACAAATATCTCATTTGAGCCTAACACCAAGCCTAATAGGTATTGGTATCATTCCCCCAACCACCATTTTTTTTTTTTTTTTTTTTTTTCCCC
>NW_006799484.1:0-466 GCF_000442215.2 Lipotes vexillifer
CGGGTAAGGGTTAGGGTTAGGGTTATGGTTAGCGTTTGGGTTAGGGAACAGGGACGGTTTAGGTTACAGGTTAGAGTCCGACAACGGTTTAGGATTAGTGTACGTGTTAGGGCACGGGTTAGTGTTAGTGTACGGGTTACGATTAGGACATGGGTTAGGGTAAGGCCTCGGGTAAGGGGTAGGGTAAGGGTGAGGGTTAGGGTTAGGGTTAGGGAACGGGGACGGTTTAGGGTACAGGTTATTGTACGAAAACTGTTTTGGGTTAGCGGACGTGTTAGGACACAGTTTATGTTAGCCTACAACTGAGGATTAGGGCACCGGTTAGGGTAAGATTTCGGGAAAGGGGTATGGTGAGGGTAAGAGTTAAGGTTAGGGTTAGGGAACAGGGAAGTTATAGGGTACAGGTTAGGGTACGACAAAATTTGAGGGTTCGCATACATTTTTGGGCACGTGTTAATGTTTGCGT
>NW_006799485.1:0-6364 GCF_000442215.2 Lipotes vexillifer
GAGCGGCTGGGCCCGTGAGCCATGGCCGCTGAGCCTGTGCGTCCGGAGCCTGTGCCCCGCAACCGGAGAGGCCACAACAGTGAGAGGCCCGCATACCGCAAAAAAAAAAACTGGAAAGAACATTGAGGGTCATCTAATCCAACCTTTCTACTCTGTTGATAGGACAAACCATGACTCAGATAAGTGGAATGGTCCAAGTCATGGAGGTATGCACAGACTCTACACTACATCCCGGGATTATAATTTGTCTAAGAGTGAGGTTTCCAGTACAACACTTGGAAGGGACATGTATCTATCAGGGTCTCAGCACAGGTATGGTCCATTCAAATGTTGTAACAGAGAAGAGTTACATGGCCTAGAGAGTATTTTCGAAAGCATCAACAGAGATGAAGTAAACCAATAAGGGAGAGTGTGGTACCCTGGGGCTGCCAGGTGTGAGAAACCTAAAAGGGCAAGGTAGTGGAATTGTTACTGCAAACAGAGGGGGCTGCCCTGCGAGGACTGTGGATATTGGAGGAGGGGTGAAGCCATCCTTCATTAAGGCAGCAAGAAGGGAGAAAGGGAAATAAATGTCCTGACCCCATTCTCTCCTGCTGATCTTGGCTGGCACTTTCCATTGGCTGAACACATCCAGGAACCAGAGGGCAAGAGAGACCAGTAAGACAGTCCATAAAAATCTGGCTCCTGAAGCGCAGGGCCAAGTGGCAAAGGATATAGTATGGATCTGAGGGGCACATGGAAAATATCCAGCCCAGAATCTGACAGAGTGTCATGGTACCCTCTGTCTTTTTATTTTATGTGGTCCTGGACTGAGATTGGCAGCCTCTAACTAAAGGCCTTTTTCTGGGTCATAGGTATCACTTGGTACTTCTGTAGCGGATGTAAAAATACATTAAGAACTGATCCTTTCTTTATACCCTCCTTTCCATCCTCCAGCAAAAATAATAAGCATATACAAACTCCATTCTCTATTACTGAGAGAATAAGAACAAATTAGAGAGTGTAAAGGTTCTGTTTCATTATTCGTTTAACAAACATTAACTGATTCCTTACGAAGTACCAGGTGCTATTCTCAGCACTAAGAATCCAACAGTGAAAAAACAAAGAAGAATTTACATACTAATGAGGAGAAAACAAAACTAAGAAAACAAATAAGATACTTTTAGATATTGATAAGGTCTGAAACAACAATAACATAGCATGACAAAAGGTGTCTAGGGTGAAAAGATGTGGGCAATGTTAGGATGAACCAGAAATGGCTCAGTTTCATTGAACTGACACCCAATGGATAAGACTGAAATTACTCACAGGAAGGTATTAGGGGGCAGACTTTCTGTGGAAGGAAACTGGATCTACAACCTTGTCAGAGAAGTATGTGGGCCTGCTAAGGTGTCTCAAGGAAGCCCCAGTGCCTGTCACCACACCCTTACCCTAACATCCAGCCAAGAAGAGGCAAGCTTTGCTTCGCAGTCAGTGGCACTACCCTCCTGCTACTGAGTGGATTTGGTTGCTTATGAGACGACTTTTTTTAATTCCCAAGGATGCGACAGAATCTAGCTGAAGCTTTGCGTAGGGCTTCTAGGTCGTGGTAGGATGCTTGGATTCTATTCCTAGTGCTAAGGAATACATTAGAATTTTTGAAGTTTCAATTATTAGGTTTCATATAGTACTCTCTTGATGACTTCACTTTGGACAAAGGCATTAAACCTGGGATAAAAAAAAGAACTCAATATATGTCAAATTAAAATATTAATATACCTTTCTGGAAATGCAAATCAATTAAAATCACAAGTACAGTAACATACAGTTATAAATCCATACTCAAATGTATAAAGAGCATTAGAAGTGTTCTTTTCTAATTGATCATTTTCCTCGTATGATTTCTATGAAGAAAAGATAGAATTATCAATTGTCCTCTAAAAACTGTTTGACAGTGGTAGCAGGGCAATTATATTCAAATGGAACAAGCAAAAGAGAAAACAAACGGGAAGGAAAAGGTGTTTCAGCCTTCTCTTCTGATGATCTCTTCACACCGTCAATCACGTCTCAAATGAAAGATATCCAAAGTACGAACCTTGCCAATCTAATACTTGAGTTCTAGACCAGAACACAGGCCCATAAGATCCTTAGAGCTGAGAGCTGTACTTCAAAGTGGCCAAATCTGTCTGCTCATGAAGACACAGCCTGAGAAAGCCAGGACCCACTCTGGAAAAGTTCATAAGTGGACACAGTAGAAGATGTATCTTTACAGATTACTAATCAAACTGCCTGAAGTGATGGCCCCATTCAAGAGAGTTCATCCGCTTCTCCAATTTGTGAACATAGACTTTAGTAGATTAATCCTTTTATGCAGTTTAGTTCCTTTTAACTGATTTAGTCTTATTTTTTTCTATTTCACTAGAATTGAAAAATAACTTATTTATCCACATACTATAGATGTAACAGTGCCTATCTAGTAACAAAGAGCTTTTTCCCACATAGGTAGATACATATATCATATATAATGTGTAAGTTTCTATGAGGTTATTGGCATATTTTGAAATTTTAAGAATTCAATTCAGTAAAATGTCCACTACTTTGCCATCAAAATCCTATCTTAATATTAAGACTTAAATTCTTTTTAAATTTTTATGCTAAACGATGAAATAAAAAGGGTTTCACTCCCCCTTAACAACAGCCCAACAAGCCAAAAACAAAACAAACAAACAACAACAAAAATGTGAGACAAAAGAAAGAAAAAGAAGAATACCTTAGAGAAAAGATTTTTTTTTTCAATACTGAAACTGGAATAAGATTACATTTGAAGCCTCCAAGGAGTAGAAAAGTTGAGATATGATGTAATTCACAAGATATGATAAGCATTACACCTGGAACTCACCTAATTTTCTTTGCTCTAAAAGTTGAATAAACTGCCTATGCATAGCCTCAAAACTTCTCTGTGAGACAGGAAACAAAAGAGATGGTCAGGGATGACCAGAAAACCATATGTAAGATTAAATAGTGATTTTCCATCAACCTTTTATCCAGCTCCACAAGTGGGTACCACTGTCTGCAAAACTGTCTTTGAAGGTGGAGTACCAAGTCAGTCTTTCAGCTCTCAAATCTTACATAGCAAGTTACACTTCATCTGCAATTGTGCCTTTTTCCCCCCCACTGGACATTTGGCAGTTTTTAATTGCTATCCATTTTTAAAGTCTCAAAATATATTGTGAAATGAATCATATCATTAGTTTCCAGTCCCTTTTCTAATGGAATTCTTATAATAAAGAAGAGTGCATCACAATGATTATGAAATTGTCTATTTATTACAATAGATCCTTCCTCTATGGTTGTCCTCCACTTCCATCATTCCTCCAATATTATAGAGTCTTCCTCTCCTTTTGGGTCATGAAGCCTGTCTGTGAGACTCAGTCCCTCATCTGTAAACTGAGGAAGTTAAGTAGATGCTTCTGAGCTCCCTTCTTAGTCTGGTTATTCTAAGATTCGAAATAAGAAGTAGCTTGTTCATTAAAATATTATTTTCTAAACCATCTGCATTCTCCTTCCACACAACGTTCAGTCTTTAACTTATACTTGAAATGTTCCTATAAGATGGAAATGCTTAGGAAAACCTCTTCTTTTTTTAGACCTATGCACTTGAATAATGAGTATCACTATTGTTTTAAGTTACAGTAAGACATCATTTTTATTTTTGCTCTTCTATCCAAGCATCACCCTGTGGTTTAAAGCATTTAAGATATTCACAGTATCCTTACCACGATATTGTTTAGTAAATCCCTTTTGGTAACTGTTAAACACTTGGAATATCATCCACTTCCTTTCCTCTCTCTTAAAATATAAACCAGTAAAATTTTACTCTTGCACTCACACACATGCGCCCAGACACACACATACTCACACACATACACATTTCAATGATATCCAATCTTAAATGCGCTTAGGATTCTTTTAGTGTCATTTATGAAAGTAGCCTATGTTAAATTAAAGGATACTATACATGGAAAAGAAATGGGAATGCCACTCTATTTGTAGTGAACAGTGCTATCTACAAAAGATCAAAATTGCATCTTGCAGAATATTACATGGATTAATATTACTACAACTACCTTTGAAATAGGAAAAGTAAAACTAAGAATTCCTTTGTTTTCTTCAAGCCCCTTCTAATGGAAAGCTTAAATTAAGAAAAAGTGCTCTTATTTGCACTTGGTACTGTTCTCTCATACCCCTTGTGTCTCTTTAGTATGTCTAATACACTGCATGTTTCCAAAAAGTTGCAATGAATTTGAAAAGGCATTTATTGAAGAAAATCTACCTTGGTTAGAGTTCATTTCCCTAATACAAGGATTTCTAAAGACAGCTCTATTTTAGTTATGTAAAGCATGTAAAAAGTGGCATATGCTCAATCAAAACTGAATTCAAAATTAACCTGTCACTTTAGAACCACAATTTAAGAGGAAGGTTAGGATGTACTATTTTTTCAAAGTCTCCATGACAGAATAAGTGGCTAATAGTCCACTTTTGTGATTTCAAAGGAAAGAGGGAAAGAATTAAATGAAATAATAATTAATTAATGTTAAACAAAACAAAAACTTATTTCCACTGTTAATAATTTAATAGTTCTATAAAAGAGAAAAGAAGCCAAATCATAATTTGAAAATAATATATTATGCATAAAGAATAAATACATTTTTATATATTTGAACTTATAGTTTTATAGTTACAAAAAATCTACATAGAAATATACCTTTGGGGGACTATATCATAGATAATAACACAGTTACCTCCACAAAGTTGGTGGCATGTTTTGACTCATAATTTTCTGCAGAGTATCATTAACTTTATAAATAAGAAAAATAAAATATTCAAGAAATGTTTTTTTTTCCCTATTCTGTACACAAACAAAAGACAAAAGCATCACCTGCTTCAAAATGCCCTTTTTTGCAGGCTATAAAGACAGCAAAATTATTCAATCCCATGTTTCCATTTTAAAAAATCCAGCAATCAGATTTATTCTACTTATTAAGACAAAGGAAAGGGTCAATGTGTTTAAATCAGAAATTAAAAGGGCCTCATATCTTAGCTAAACCTCCCGTTTCTAGATGCACGCACATAATGATACTAAAAAGTGACAATGGAACTTTACAAAGCTATCGAGCTATGAAATGAAAGGCCTCATAAAGACATGTGATTATTTAAACTTTTTCACTGATGCGCTGAGAAATGCATTTTCTTTTATTTTGGTATTATAATCAAAACCGTCATATAACGAAATACTCCTGAATGTTAAATTTGTATCTAAAATATGGAACAGCTGAGAAAGTCATTTAACATATTATATCACAAATAGCCAAAGGTAGCATTAAACTTAGAGCTATAAGAAAGCGATTGTAGATGAAACTTATCTGTATCTTGATTGTTTTTAAAAAGGCATTCAAGCCAAGTTATTATAAACTTGAAAAAACCAAAATGCTTGCTATGCCAACATAGTTATAGGATAATCACTGTGCAAATCATATGAAAGTGTTTCAAATTCATCAACAAATGGAGGGTAAATGATACTAGTTTAAAACGTTTTTCATCTGAAGGCTGATGCTTTCTGCAAAAAAAAAAAAATTATGTATAATTATTGAAATACATTTCCCCCACTCAAAATAGAAGGATAATTGACAGGAATTATAAACAAAATTTGCTTTGTAAATTCCAATTTTTCATTGGATATCAAAGAGAGATAGCACTATTTTTTTTCCATTAGCTCAAAATCCCTTCAACCTGTCACCACATACCATGTGATAAAAGAAGTAATAAAATTATATTATTCTAAATAAGAAAAAGAAATGTAAGTTTCTAAAAATTGATCTGAAACTGTAATCCATTTCTTCTGTGAAACTGTTATTACTTAGTGTGGTATTATGTATATAGAGTCTTCAATAAAGAGTTGTCATTTACTGTCTACAATCAGCCAAGATTTAAAAATAAAGACACATGGTCATTAAGCTTTATCTGCATAATAACCATGAACATTGTATATTATTATTATTATTATTATTATTATTATTATTATTATTATTATTATTATATTACTAAGATGGGTCAGCTGGGACTCAAAAAGGTATACCTAAGATCAAACAATTACTTAGAAAGTGAAGGAGTAAAATGATGCTAACCATTTCCTATAACAAGTTGACATACTGCAATTTGGGAAAGAGGAGAGGAACTTTTCCTAATACTCTGAACAATCGATAGCTGAATGTCAGGAAAGCAACAAAAATATACTAAGTAATGAGAAGTGAAAAAAAAAAAAAGGGCTTCCCTGGTGACGCAGTGGTTGAGAGTCCGCCTGCCGATGCAGGAGACACGGGTTCGT
>NW_006799487.1:0-1358 GCF_000442215.2 Lipotes vexillifer
GTATGGGTATATGAGAACTCTGTAATGTTCTTGCAACTCTTCTGTAAACTTAAAAATTATTATCCTAAAATAAAATTTTATTTTAAAAATAATAAAAATAAACAGTGTGACCCAAAAAAAAATGAATTAGTTACACATATGAATATGGATAGTGCCTCACAATAAAGAATAAATAATTAATGTCAATGGTGCAAATGTTGAGAAATCAGGAGTGAAGAAACGTAGGACCCAATACAGAAGAAAAGCAAAGGGTCATGGTATAACCATCATTTGATGATCCCAATCTGCTCTTTTCCCAATAAATTTCTTGTCATTAAATTTGATACATGACCTACTACTGAGCTACCATTTCTCACTTCGTACAAATTCATTAAAATGAAGCTTTTTTCAGCTTTAGCACTACTGACTGCAATAGTGGGGTTTTTTTTTAGCTTTTTGAATAGTTACAGGGAGTGTAACATTGTTTAATTCTACATTATTATCTACAAATCCCTGAAAATTTCATGTTTAAAATTTCACCTAAATAATACAATTTCCCCCTACCAGCGATCCATGGTGAAGTTAGGTCCTCACAAGGCCAAGGAGATGGTTCTAATAAATCAAATTCAAAATGCTTTGTTCCTAATAAAAGACATAAATTCATTACTTTTTAGGCAGAGCTTCAAATTTATTTTTATTAAATGGAATGTCTTGGGACTTCCCTGGCGGTACAGTGGTTAAGGCTCTGTGCTTCCAGAGCAGGGGATGTGGGTTCGATCCCTGGTGGGGAAACTAGGATACCACAGGCCATGAAGTGCAGCCAAAAAAAAAAAAAAAGTTGAAAAAAATAAATGGAATGTCTTTAAACTTATATGACTTAAATCTCTGACATGAGATTCATGCTTTCTAATACCAATTTTAAATTTTCTAAAGCTTTTATGACGCATTTAATTTTTTTTAACTTTCTGAATAGTAGTTGATCTTCATTGCAATGCAATTGAAAGTAATGAAAAATCTCAAAGAATATCAATCATTAAAACAACGTCTTGGGCTTCCCTGGTGGTGCAGTGGTTAAGAATCCGCCTGCCACTGCAGGGGACACAGGTTCAAGCCCTGGTCCGGGAAGATCCCACATGCCACGAAGCAACTAAGCCCGTGCACTACAACTACTGAGCCTGCGCTCTAGAGCCCGTGAGCCACAACTACTGAGCTCACGTGCCACAACTACTGAAGCCTGTACGCCTAGAGTCCGTGCTCCGCAACAAAAGTCACCACAATGAGAAGTCCACACGCTGCAACGAAGAGTAGCCCTGCTCGCCACAACTAGAGAAAGCCCACACACAGCAACGAAGACCCAATGCAGCCAAAAATAAAATAAA
>NW_006799490.1:0-624 GCF_000442215.2 Lipotes vexillifer
AGAATGACTTGCCTCAGTTCATACAGAAAGTGTTTGATCCAGTTCTTCCTCAATTGCTTGCTTATCATACAGAATAGTGTAGTGATTATAAGCCTTGGACACCTGTGTTTGAGTCCTAACTTTGTCTCTTAGATTTATGTGTTGTTGTTGCAATTTTAGATTTTTCTAGCCAGAGACATTTGAAGGTATTTAATATCTCTAAGCTGCAATTTCTTTATCTGCAAATAGGGTTAGTAATTCAGCTTATCACCTAATGGGGGATACTGTAAGAGTAAATGAGATGATGAATGTAAAAAGCTTAGAACTATGCCTGAAACACAGTAAGCAGACAAAATATATGGACTATTATTATTATCATTGTTGTTTTCTTGTTGAAGAGTTTATTAGATTATGTTTTTGAAATCAATTTAATTTCAGTTTTCGTTTCTGATATATTGGGTGAATATGATTCTTATATAATAATCGGCTACGTTTTTGTGAGCCTTGAAAGTGGTCATGCTACTGAATAGCGTTGATTGTGTTCCCTATCGAGTTATACAGCGGTGAGAATGTCACAGGCTATGCCCAAAGGAAACTTTATGATTAGTAGATTCCCGGAACAGAATTGCTCCCCTGCTTCACAGC
>NW_006799491.1:0-620 GCF_000442215.2 Lipotes vexillifer
GTGGTATAATGTTGATTGTCCTCAATGAATGTCTCGATTTGATCGTTATCAACTTCAACTGGTTTACACGACTGTGGAGCATCATCCAGTGAGAAATCTCCAGCATGAAATTTCGCCAACCACTTTTCACGTGTTCGGTCAGTCACAGCACCTTCTCCATACACTGCACAAATCTTTTTTTGCATTTCAGGTGCATTTTTGCCTTTCTTGAAATAATAAAGCATTATATTCTGAAAATGTTGCTTTTTTCTTCCGTCTTCAATATTAAAATGGCTACACAAAAATTCACCAATTTTTATGTCTTTTTTTAAATGCACACTGATATGACAGCTGTCACATACAATCTAACAAAATTGTTTCGAATGAAGTTAAAGACAACTAAGTGCTACTAAAGCCATCTTACGGAAAAAATGGAATGAACCTTTTGTCCAACCCAGTATTTTTTTCAACGACAATGGTAAGAAACCAGAAATGAAGAATAGGACAGAGTCTGGAAAATTTACAAATGTGTAAAAATTAAACAACACAATCCTAAGGAATCAATGGGCCAAAGAAAAAAGTAAAAAGTAAAAAGACTGAATCATGAAGAAATAAAACAATCTGAACAGACCAAATTACTA
>NW_006799492.1:0-1752 GCF_000442215.2 Lipotes vexillifer
CAAAAAAAAAAAAAAAAAAAACCACACACACACACTCATTTTGCCTTTTCCTCCTTCCCTGTCTCCCTCTCCCTGTTCCCTCACTCCTTTTTCTTGGGATCCCTGTACCAGTCCCCAGATCCTTGTATCAGGCTTCACTTTGAGTGGAACCCAAATTAGAGTACCCAATTCACAAGGTTATTCCAAAGACTAACTGTGGCAACCTGAGTGAAATTTTTAACACATTTCCTAGCACACTGTCAGTGCTTAATAAATTGTAATTTAGCTATTCTATTCCTCATGGGGGAGATGGACAGGTATAATCCAATAAGATAAATGCTATAATAGAAGTATAAACTGGTTGAAAGAGCAGAATGAGAACAAGCAAAGGATCCCTTAAGTTTGGAGGAATCAAGGACACTTCACAGAGGAAGTTTCTCTTAAACTGAGCTTTCTTAAAGGCCCACAAATCAAAAGAGAAAATTCCCAACAAGGGACATAGCAGAAAGGAAAACGTGGCATATGACAGAACATGGCATGTTATGGGATGCATAAGCAGTTCCATATCATAGGAGGGTGGAGAGAAGGTTTATGAGGGGTAGAAACTGAGGGCACAGAGAGTGGCAGAGGCTCAAGGAATCTCCACCAAGGAGAGAGGCAATGTCTGAGGCTCCTACAGAGAAAAGCTGCCTGGGCTCTCCTGCAGATAGCCACTCAGAGAGGGACACATAAGGTTCACCATCCATCTACACATGTGCTTTCCCCGCTCCTGTTTATTTACACTCTGCGTGGCTGGAGAGAATCAAGGCATAATTCATGACCCACCCCCTTCAGCACCCTGCAGAGAGGGGGAAGCAGGGAACATCCCTGTCAAGTGCCAGATGTTTGGCAGGGCCCTAAGGGCTGCTGATGGCTTTGGAGGTGAAACAGGAAACTCTTCTGGGGCAGGAAGACTGGAAGTGCAGAAGTTTGCTGAATGAAAGACAAGTGGCTTCAGAAAAGTAGGGGCTGATGAGATGGAGTCGAGTCAGACACATCTGGGTTCCAGTCTCAGCGTGGTTCCTTCCTGACTATGTGGCCCCTGACAAATCACTTCCTCAACCTGAGCCTCAATTTCTTCAGCTCATGTCCCTTTTAGAGCCCTGAGGTTCAAGGCTGCTATGAGGTAGTATATGAACTTCACTTTGAAGGTTGAAAAGGATTTTGTTACCCCAAAGCTCCTTTTTACTTTGAATGAGTAGACCACCAAATGAGATGTCTTTGACCCAAAAGGAGTTTAAAAAAAATCCAAAAAAAGCTCATAGGCCTGCTCACCTGCCTTTAGAGTAAACAATGGCTTTTAAACAAAGGACATACAGAACAATAGATTAATGGGGGGTTGGGGGAGGAGTTGGAGGGGAAAGAATCCTACTTGGTATTAAGAAATGCTGGTTGGCTAACTTTCACTTTCACCTGGTTACTTTAGTTCCAAACTGGTAGCTAAGAGCTCATAAATTTTTGCTGAAGTTTTTTCCAGTCTCCTGTCCCACTCTGCATCCTACTCCAGCCATGCTAAATTAACCAGTCTTCAGTCTCCTAAAATGCCCTCATCTTCTATTTCTTTGTCTTTGTCCATGTTGTTCATTCATTCAACAAACATTTACTAGGTCCCATTTGTTAATTTTTGTTTTTATTTACATTTCTCTAGGAGGTGGGTCAAAAAGGATCTTACTGTGATTTATGCCATAGAGTGTTCTGCCTATGTTTTCCTCTAAGAGTTTTATAGTGTCTGGC
>NW_006799493.1:0-353 GCF_000442215.2 Lipotes vexillifer
TTTATACTGCCTGTTTCAACCACACTGAACTCTAACCCTCTGATACTTTTATGTCGATTAGAACAAGGCCAAATACAGAGGCAGAGTGATCAGGAGACAGAACCGCGTCCTGGGTAGCAAGTCTAGGCGCACATCAACACAACCTCCTGGGACACCATCTCCTCAGCCCTCCATCTCATTAGCACTTCACCCCTGCTTT
Organism: Lipotes vexillifer; assembly: GCF_000442215.2. Taxonomy (NCBI): domain Eukaryota; kingdom Metazoa; phylum Chordata; class Mammalia; order Artiodactyla; family Lipotidae; genus Lipotes; species Lipotes vexillifer. Next base: position 200 of record NW_006799493.1, read on the forward strand.
CTTCTTCCAGTCTTCCCATCAATATGGCACTACCCTCTCCCCTAGTTCTCAGCAACTCAGTAAGGGATGTGTCTGAGGGGACGGATATAGGCGTCTACATGACAGCACAGAGGTGCCTGGGTTTGAAGGTGCCGTTCAAGAGTGGCCCTCTTCC
>NW_006799496.1:0-212 GCF_000442215.2 Lipotes vexillifer
AACCTTAGCTTTGCCATTTGTTACAGAAAAGGTTTTGCTCCAATTAGTGCACATCTGGGAGGTTTGCCTTGATTTCATCCTATTTTGAGGCTCATTGTGAGACACCTCTTGTGGAACAGCTGAACATTCATGATCATTCACTCAGGTCTCTCTTTTTTTTTTTTAATATCTTTATTGGAGTATAATTGCTTTACAATGCTGTGTTAGTTTCT
>NW_006799497.1:0-224 GCF_000442215.2 Lipotes vexillifer
ATTTTCTGTTTGGATGATCTGTCCATTGGTGTAAGTGAGGTGTTAAAGTCCCCCAGTATTATTATGTTACTGTTGATTTCTTCTTTTATAGCTGTTAGCAGTTGCCTTATGTATTGAGGTGCTCCTAGGTTTGGTGCATATATATTTAGAATTGTTATATATTCTTCTTGGATTGATCCCTTGATTATTATGTAGTGTCCTTCCTTGTCTCTTGTAACATTCTT
>NW_006799499.1:0-809 GCF_000442215.2 Lipotes vexillifer
GCCCTTAGTGACAGTGCTCACGGTGACAGTACCAGTGGGAACATTGCCCATGGTGACATTGACCATGGAGAAAATGTCTTTGGTGGCAGTTCCCACGGTGAAGGTGCTGATGGTGACATTGCTTATGCTGAAAGTGCTTATGGTAGCAGTGCAAATGGTGACAGTGTTCATGGTGACATTCCCCATGGTGACCATGCCAGTGGTGACATATACCATGGTGACAGTGTCCATTGTGGTAGTGACCCTCATGAAAGATCTCATGGTGACAGTGCCCATAGTGACAGTGCTCATGCAGTTGTTGCCTATGGGGACTGTGCGCACAGTGAGAGTGCCCATGGTGACAGTGACCAAGATGGCAGTGTCCATGGATGCAGTGCCAAAGGTGAATATAGAAATGGTGACATTATTCAGAGTGGCATTGCCCTTGGTGACAGTACTCATGGAGACAGTGCTCAAGGTGCTGGTACCCATGGTAGGAGTGCTCATGCTGGCATGGCTCATGGTGACAGTGCTCATGGTGACATTGCTCATGGTGGCAGTATCCATGGTGACAGTACCCATGTTGACAGTGATAATGTTTACAGTGCTCACGGTGATAGTGCGCATGGTGACAGTTCATTTGTTGAGGGTGGTCATGGTGAGAGTGCGCACTTTGGAAGTTCCCATGGAGACAGAGCCCATGGTGACAGTGACCAGCGTGACGGTGCCCATGGTGACATTACTCACGGTGACAATAGCAATGGTTGCAATACCCATGTTGATAGTGCCCATGGTGACAATGCTCATGGTCACAGTGCCGAGGGTGACAG
>NW_006799501.1:0-231 GCF_000442215.2 Lipotes vexillifer
TTGAAAAAAAATTAAAACATTTTGATGTAAAAACCGATAGAACTACAAAGAGAATTAGATGAATTCACCCTTATAGTTGGAGACTTGAAAGTCCTCTGTCAGAATCAGACAGCAGCAGTATACAGAAATTCGGTAAGGACATAGCTGAACTTAACAATCCATCAATCGACTAGATATAATGAACAGCTATAGACTACTTACTCCATCAAAAGCAAAATACACAGTCTGCTC
>NW_006799503.1:0-233 GCF_000442215.2 Lipotes vexillifer
ATTAACACTACTGGCATAATTGTCCAGAAATAATACAATTTGAATTAATACAACTTACAATTTACTAATTAGTTTTATTATCCTATTTCTTTTTAACCAATTTAATGACAATAGCCTTAACTTTGTTTTTGTTTTTGTTTTTTTTTGACAATAGCCTTAACTTTTCATTGACCTTCTTTGACAGTCAGCGTCTTTACTGCCTCTAAAAATACTCCTCATCAGCTCATTCCATC
>NW_006799504.1:0-481 GCF_000442215.2 Lipotes vexillifer
ATGGGGAGAACCAACGAGAGACTAGCTGTAGGTGCTTGGACGGGCACATTGAACTCTAATTTCACAGCAGCAAGAAGAATGAACCAAAGCCTCTGCATGCCGTGCCTGAACCAGACTAGGGTCTGAAGCAATCCTGCGGGATGGCGGCCAGCTCACAAGAAAGCGAGGGGAGAAAAGGAGCTCAGGGCCACTGTAATTCACAAACCTGCCGAGTTATAAATGACAGCTTTTGTCCAAAAATATATTGAAGTAAGGCTGCGAAGAGAATTTGAATGTGAGGCAGAATTGCAGGAAACCGATTTCAGGAGGTGCTTTGGAATTGCATTTAAAGCCTATGAAAATAGGCAGAACGCCGACCAGGATGCCCTTGCCCAAAAAGGGCATATGCGTTTTTCCCTGAATATATTCCGGAAAAAAAGGATACGCCCTTTTTGGCCAACCAAGCAAGCTTGCAATGGAAATCTGCACTACAATGAACTCT
>NW_006799505.1:0-303 GCF_000442215.2 Lipotes vexillifer
TGTAGTATAGTCTGAAGTCAGGGAACCTGATTCCTCCAGCTCCGTTTTTCTTTCTCAAGATTGTTTTGGCTATCTGAGGTCTTTTGTGTTTCCATACAAATTGTGAAAAATTTTTTTCTACTTCTGTGAAAAATGCCAGCAGTAGTTTGATAGGGATTTCATTGAATCTGTAGATTGCTTTGGGTAGGATAGTCATTTTCACAATGTTGATTTTTCCAATCCAAGAACATGGATCTCTCTATCTGTTTGTATCATCTTTAATTTCTTTCATCAGTGTCTTATAGTTTTCTGCATAAAGGTCTT
>NW_006799506.1:0-478 GCF_000442215.2 Lipotes vexillifer
AAGGGCAAATTAGAACATTCTGAAGGAGAAAGGGCACTAGATACAAAAAGGATTTCCCCGAAAAATGTTCCTTAAACATGTTAAAAGTGTGAAACCTAACTCTGGATTAAGAGATGCAAAGAAAAAAACAAACAAACCAAAAAGCCGAGATGCGTCTTCTCATCATTTACATAGTCTGTGAAGAAATAGGCAATCACTGGTGGTAATGTAACATGGTATAACTCCTAGCCAGGGGATTTGATACGGTGTTATGAAATTACCAGGGTACTTACCCTTGGAACCAGCAATGTCTCGCCTAAGAATCTATCCCAAACTAACAATGTAAAAAGACATAAAGCCATTCCTGCCAGAACAATTCATACAGCAGAAGGCCAGAAACAAGACATGTCCACCAATAAGGGGCGGGTTGAATAAACTGTGATCCATCTACATCTGAGAGGACTGTGCAGCTGTAAAAAGCAATGAAGACTCCTTCTCT
>NW_006799507.1:0-232 GCF_000442215.2 Lipotes vexillifer
CTGTATCAATTTACATTCCCACCAACAGTGCAAGAGGGCTCCCTTTTCTCCACACCTTCTCCACCATTTATTGTTTGTAGATTTTTGGATGATGGTCATTCTGACTGGTGTGAGGTCATACCTCATGGTAGTTTTGATTTGCATTTCTCTCATGGTTAGTGATGTTGAGCATCCTTTCATGAATTTGTTGGCAATCTGTATATCTTCTTTGGAGAAATGTCTATTTAGGTCT
>NW_006799509.1:0-638 GCF_000442215.2 Lipotes vexillifer
CCGGGGCACCAGGCCTCTGTCTCCACCCACCACCCACCCATTCTCTCCCTGACTCCTGGGTTCTTCCCATTAGGAGAGGGTTTTCTTGAAGGTGTCTGCCACTCATGGGCCAGATAAAATGATGAGAAAGCAAGCCAGAACTGCAGCCCCTTTTCTATCCTAACTCTCAGGAGCCCACACCGGTTTCTTAGACTAGGCTGGTTCATCAAGTTCCATTTTCTGCAACTGTGAGACCCCGAGGGGTGATGATTGGCTGACCTGTGCAGCCTGACCGTGTCGGCCAGCCCTCCCCAGGTGGGCCTTGTTGAGATCAATATAAACACCCAATCAGCAAGAGCCACTGCAGCTGTGCCTGACACCATGTTCTCTGCCTTGTCAGCAGTCTCGGGACTGAGCTGTGGGAGGGAGTGAGAGGCCACGGCTTTGTGCGTGGCCCAGTGTGAGTGGGGCTCTGCTGGACTTTCTGCAGCAGTTGCCAGACTGCCACCTGCTAAAGAAGAGGATGTGTCACCCATTCCTGCCGCGGGAATTTCTCCCTGGGCAGAGGTGAGGAAGGAAAAAAGCAGTGGGGGCAAGGACAGGAGGGGTATCTCACGCAGGGAAATGGAAAGATTCCAGAAGAGTGCCCAGGGCCAGGA
>NW_006799510.1:0-218 GCF_000442215.2 Lipotes vexillifer
ACTGGCACAAAAACAGAAATACAGATCAATGGAAAAGGATAGAAAGCCCAGAGATAAACCCACCCACCTATGGTCACCTAATCCATGACAAAGGAGGCAAGAATATATAATGGAAAAAAGACATCCCCTTCAATAAGTGGTGCTGGGAAAACTGGACAGCTACGTGTAAAAGAATGAAATTAGGACACTTCCTAACACCATACACAAAAATAAACTCA
>NW_006799511.1:0-201 GCF_000442215.2 Lipotes vexillifer
ACAAATATTTGCTCAAATCCCTGCTTTCACTTCTTTTAGATGTGCAGTGTAGGTAGTAGCAGAGTTGGATAATACGGTAGCTCTACGTTTAACTTTTGAGAAACTGCCAAACTGTTTTCTACAGTGTCGTCTTGTTTCTAAACAATTATCACAAATTTTAAACCTATACAAAAGTATACAAAATACTGTGAGTGTTCCTTG
>NW_006799512.1:0-1009 GCF_000442215.2 Lipotes vexillifer
GCTTAAGGGGAAAGGTGAGGTGGGGTGATGCATAAAACCAGAGTTTGAAATTAGCACAGATACTGTTCCATAAACCAAATATTTAATAGACAATGAACTGGACTCAACACCCCCTATTCACCGCAGAAGAATATGTCTGACTAGTAAGAATCTTAAAACCTATATATTGATATTTCTCTGTAAGTGAATCATGGGTGTGTAAAGCGGCATAAACACAGCAGTGAAAATCAGCTAAACCCCATTATAAGAATAAATTCCAAACACAAACAGAAAGATAGTGAAAGAGAGAGAAAGTCTTACAAAATTCATTCAGGGGCTGCGATGCATCATGGATTGACTGCATCTACACACACAGCTTGATGAGACATATGTCTGGACACTCTTGGGGCTGAGAGGATTGGTGAGGTTTGGTGAGCAAATACAGACCCTTTAAAGAAATACTGCGTGCTACCAATTCCATGGGTCCCAACTCTCCAGGTTCAAGGGAATATACCTACAGCTACAACATGCATGGAAACCCAGAGAATGGTACACCGTGTGATCGGGAATGGTTTCTACAACGCACCTCATTTTTCATCTCCTGGTGCTCGGGTGTCCCATTCCAACCACTTTACTAACAATCTCCCCACTTGGAGAGTCAGTGCCTTTAACCTCCTGTTTCATACCGTCTGCAATTAGTGCGGAGGATGAACGGGAAGAGGGGGAACCAATGACAGACTAGCTGTAGGTGTTTTGACAGGCACATGTCAGTCTAATTTCCCATCAGGAAGAAGAATTAACCAAAGCTTCAGCCTACCCCCTGGAACCAGCATAGAGCCTGAAGCAATCCTGCGGTTTTGCAGCCGTCTTCAAAAAAGGCGATTTGAAAAATGGAGCTCAGGGTCACTGCAATTCACAGACCTGCGGGGTTATAAATGATAACTGTCATCCAAAAATATATAGAGGCAAGGCAACGAAGAGGATTTGAAAGCAAAGCAGAATTGCAGGAAACAGTTTTCAAGAGGTAGAT
>NW_006799513.1:0-2042 GCF_000442215.2 Lipotes vexillifer
CTACTGAATATTGTTTCTTTGAGCACCTGGGCCCTACAATGATGGGAGGTACTCAGGTACTTCAGAGTGCATGCTTAGAAGACAATTAGCATTCTACTTATCATTTTACATGTTTAAGATGCACTACTGAAAAATGTTATTTTTCAAGTGAATTTGATCAACTAGATGATTAAATGGTACATTTAATATAGTATGCTGTAATGTCCTATTTTGCAATTAATCTAAACATTGTTAGCTAGTTAATTATTTTAAATGCAAAAGTGACAAAGGTTTGTTTAGAACCCAATAACAACAACAACAACAAAAACATTACTCATTCTCTGGATGAGTTCAGCAATGGGACTTCTTTCTCTTCTGATCTAGAAGTAATTTTCCTTCAGTATTTATTTAGCTCTATTCTACACTATTGATAGTTATCTCTTTTTTTTTAAACTTTTATATTTGTGTATGTTTTACTTTATTTTTTAAATTAACGTATTTATTTTTGGCTGCGTTGGGTCTTTGCTGCTGCATGGGCTTTCTCTAGATGTTCTTCATTGCGGTGCGCAGGCTTCTCATTGTGATGGCTTCTCTTGTTGCGGAGCACGGGCTCTAGGTGCGCAGGCTTCAGTAGTTATGGCATGCAGGCTCAGTAGTTATGGCTCATGGGCTTAGTTGCTCCGTGGCATGTGGGATCTTCTCAGACTAGGGCCCGAACTTGTGTCCCCTACATTGGCAGGCGGATTCTTAACCACTGCGCCACCAGGGAAGTCCCAGTTTCAGTGTTTTGATTCTTTCTTTGATAGTTGAATTGTTTATGTATTTCCATGATGCAAAAAGCTATGTTTTAGCATAAACCTAAAATAAAACTGCATATTTTCAAAATTATCTGTTAATCCCCAAAGTCTCTGGGGCACACCTATTAGGCTGTGGTAGGTCAGGAATTGGGGCACCTGTGGCCGTGAACGGACAAGCAGGAGCATCATGGGGCTAGGTATTGAACCTGTGAATCTGTGATAAGGTGTCTATGACTGTGTTGCTCAGGCCAGGAGGTGACGCCAGAATTAGGAGGGGGACTGAGGTCTTAGCCAGGTTGAATGGGAGGGGCATCCAGTGAGAACAAATATAGGACTTTGAATGAAGTATAAGACACTGCTCACCAAAAAGCAGGCAGGTTATTTCCAATGTTTTAGCAAGTTAAATCTGAGAACAGCATGCTTTAGAAGAGTCTAGTCTATAAGTGTGGGCACAGTCCCTTCTGCTTGAAGCTGCTGTGGGATTGTATGCCTTTAAAATTTTAATTAATAGCGTTCTTTTACAGTTTGCTTTTTTCCCATCTCAAGATGCTTTTGAGATATGTCAGGATAATACATATTGTTTGGGCGTAGAGAGAAACAAAGTAAAAGAATAATGCATGACCCAGACACATACCCACTGGGAGATGGAGGGGAAGGAATACAGAGGGTGGGAGTGAAGCTTTAAATCTGGATTTAAATTGGTTGTTTTAGTCTCTGGACTTTCCTATATATTTTATATCTTTTAAAGTTTTATTTTTAATTGTGGTAAAATACAAATAATATAAAATTTACCATCTTAACCATGAAGTGTACAGTTCAGTATTAAGTATATTCACATTGTTGTGCACCCAATCTCCAGAACCTTTTCATGTTGCAAAACTGAAACTCTGCACCCATTAAACCAGGGGTCCCCAACCCTCGGGCGTGGACTGGTACCGGTCCGTGGGCCTGTTAGGAACCAGGCTACACAGCAGGAGGTGAGTGACAGGCGTGTGAGCGAAGCTTCATCTGAATTTACAGCCGCTCCCCATCACTTGCATTACCGCCTGAGCTCTGCCTCCTGTCAGATCAGCTGTGGCATTAGGTTCTCATAGGAGTGCGACCCCTACTGTGAACTGCGTATGCAAGGGATCTAGGTTGTGAGCTCCGTATGAGAATCTAATGCCTGATGATCTGAGGTGGAGCTGAAGGGTGATGCTAGCTCTGGGGAGTGGCTGCAAATACAGATTATCATTAGCAGAGAGGTTTGACTGCACAGAGACCATA
>NW_006799514.1:0-270 GCF_000442215.2 Lipotes vexillifer
AACAAAAATCGAGAGGACACAGGCATCCCAATGTTTACTGCCTCTCTGTTTAAAAGATCCTCGTCTAGGATATCTTAAGTGTCTCTGGAGAGAAAAAATGGATAGAGATATGGTACTTATGTAGAGTGGAATATTCCTCAGCCTGGAAATCAATGAAATATGTCCAGTTGCAACAACTGTGGAGGAGGTACGTATGATCATTCTAAATGACATAATTCAAAAAGAAAAAGTCACATATCATAAGATATCCCTTAAAGGTGGAATCCAAAA
>NW_006799516.1:0-33017 GCF_000442215.2 Lipotes vexillifer
TATCTGTGGGGAGGAAGGTGATCTCTGCGTCTTACTCCTCCGCCATCTTGGAAAGAGTCTATTTTATTTTATTTTTATTTATTTTTTGGATGTGCTGGGTGGCTTGTGGAATTTTAGTTCCCTGACCAGGGATTGAACCCAGTCTCTCAGCAGTGAAAGCACAGAGTCCTAACCACTGGACTGCCAGGGAATTCCCAGGTAAATTTTAAATATAGGACAAAGAATGGATGAAAGTTAAAAGATTTGAAACATATGTAATACAAAAACAGGAAACAAAAAAAGAAGGCTGGTGTATCTATATTGATATCATACAAAATAGATTTTAAGGCAAGAAATATTATGAAAGGTAAAGAGGGACATTTCATTATGATAAAAGAGTCAATGAAGCAGGAAAATATAATAATTCAAAATTGTCATGTATGTAATAACATAGCTTTTAAATTACATAAAGAAAAATTGCTAGAGCTGATAGGAGAGATAGACAAATCCAGTCATATTTGGTGATTGTAGTGGTTTAAATGGTGATTCCCTAAAAAGATATTCCATGTCCTAACGCACGGTATCTGTGAATGTGAACTTATTTGGAAAAAGAGTCTTTGAAGATATAATTAAGTTAAGGATCTTGAGATGAGATCATCTTGGATTAACAGAGTAGATCTTCAATCTAAAGACCAGAGTGTTTGTAAGAGACAGAAGGGAAGGGGACACACACAGAGGAGAAGGCAATGTGCAATGGTGGCAGATATTCGAGTGATGCATCTATAAGCCAAGGAATGCCAAGGATTGCAGCAGCCACCAGGGGTAGGAGAGAGGCATTGGACAGATTCTTTCTCCCAGGAAAAGGAACCAGCCTTGCTGACACCTTGATTTTGGACTGCTGACCTCTGAACTATGAGAGAATAAATTTCTCTCATTTAAAGCTACTAAATTTGTGGTAATTTGTCATGGCAGCCCTAGGAAGGTAACACAGGTATTTTACACATTCCCATCAATAACTAAGAGAACAAGTGGAGGAAAAAAAACACAGTAAATCATACTTTCCTAAGAGATATTTATAGAAAATGACATAAAACAACTACACCTTCTTTTCAAAGGCATATGTAACATTTTACCAAAACTGTCCATATTCTGGGCTATAAAACATGTTTCAAAAAGTTTCAAAGGATTAAAACAAAAGAATGATAACTGAAAAATCTCCAAGTGTTTGAAAATTAAGTAACACACTTTAAAATAAACTATGGATAGAAGAAGATATCAAAAGGAAAATTAGACAATTTTTCTGTATAATGATAATGAAAATATGAAGATTATGGGAAGCAAATACAGCACTTTTGGAGAAAAATTTACAGGTTTAAATATATCTGTTAGAAAAAATAAGAGCCAAAACAAAATTATCTAAGCTTCCATATCAAGAATTAATGAACAGAGAACACCAAATTAAGCTCAAAGAAAGTATCAGAAAGGAAATAATAAATCAGAAATCAATAAAATAGAAACTAGTTATACACTACAGAAGATTAAGTTAAAAGTTGTTTTTCAAAAAAATCTTAGAAAAAATTTTAAATGCCTAGTAAAAGTAATCAAGAGAAAGAAATTTTAAAATGTTACCATTATCAAGAATTAAAATAGAGATATCACTACAGACCCCATACACGTTAAAATATAAGAGGATATAATGAAGATTATACCAATAACTTAGCAAATGTAAATGAAATACATTCCTTAAAAAGCACAACATACTAAAACTTATTAAATAAGATATTAAAAATCTTAAAAAATTTATAGCTATTGAAGAAATTAAATCAGTAGTTAAAAACCTAACAACAAAAACTCACATCCAGATTGCTTTACTGCTGAATTATTGCAAAGACATAAAGAAAAATAATATTAATGTTACATAAATAATTCCAGAGAATAGAAAAGAATGAATACTTTCCAAAACATTTTATAAGACTAGCATAATCTTGATGCCCAAACCTGACAAGGGCATTAAAAGAAAAAAATAAATTAGAGTTCAACATCTCTTGAGAACATAAATGCAAATTTTCTAAACAAAATATTAAGAAACTGAACACAGCAGTACTTACAGAGGATGGTATAATGGTCAAAATAGGACTTTCATTGACTAATTTAAAAATATTAAACCAATCTTACAATACTTGAATAAAAAAATATTAGCAATCACACACACACAAACACATACACCACACATAAGATAATCATATATAACACATCATGACCAAGATGGATTTATTCTAGTAATTCAAAGCTGGTTAGCTTTCCAAAGATCAATCAATGTAATACAAAACATCAACAAAGTAAAGGAGAAACAGATATGACTATCTCAATAGATGCAGAGTGATAAATTAGAACACACATTCATGATAAGTCTTTCAGCAAATTAGATAGCAAAAGGAATTTCCTTAATCTGATAAAGGATATCTGCCAAAAATTTACAGGAAATATCATGCTTTATAATGACTATGTAAAACCAATATTATCTCTTCCATTCGACATTGTTCTGGAGTTTCTAGCCAATGCAATAAAATAAGAGAAATAAATAAAAGATACAGGAAAGGAAAGAATTTAAAAATATGATAATTATTCACAAATGACATGATTGTTTATGCAGCATATCAAAAAGAATAGGCAGATAAACTATTGAATTTAAAAGAAAATTTAGCAAAATTGCTGGATTCAAGGTCACATGATTGCACGTTTAAGAAATAAACAATTAGAAAATAAAATTTTGAAAAAGATATCTAGGAATAAATCTAATAAATGATGTTCAAGACTTCTATAATGTAAACTGGAAAATATTAAGAGAAATCAAAGAAGACTTCAAAAATGGAGGGATATATCATGTTCATGAATTTAAAACTCAAAAACGTAAATATGTTAATGGTCCACAAATTGATCTACAGAGTCAATAGAAATCCAATACAAATTCAAGCAGGATTTTTTTTGTGTGTGTGTATAAACTGACAAGCTGATTCTAAATTTTATATGGAAATGCAAAGGGCCAAGAGTTACCATGTAAATCTTGAAAGTAAATGGTTAGAGGATATGAGCCACCAGATATCAGTCTTAATATAGTGCTATAGAAATGAAAACAGTGTAGTAAATAAACCAAAGGAACAGAACCTCTCTGGAATGAGATTCACATATCACATCACCTGACTCATGGGCATTGTGGTATATAAGGAATGGTCTTTTAAAATAAATGTTGTTAGATTGTCTATCCAACAGGGAAAAAAAAACAAAAAATGAATACTTTGACCATACTCCACACCATACAAAAAATAAATTTGAGGTGAATCACAGACTTAAACATGAAAAATAAAATGATAGGCAAAGATTTTTTTTTTAAGTAGAACAGAGAAAGCAGTAACTAGAAAGGAAAAGACTCATGAATTAGACATTATTAAAATGTATTTCTATTACCAAGGACATCATTAAGAAAGCAGAAAGACAAGTTTTAGCCTGGAAGAAAATTTTTGTGTTACATTTATTGGAAAATCTGAGAATATGTAAAGAACTTCTACAGAACAATAAAGAGATACATAAACAGGTAAACATTGGGGAAAAGTTTTAAACAGGCATTCATAAGCGTATGAAAAGGTGCTCAGCATCAGTCATTAGGAAAATGCAAATTAAAAACCACAGTGAGCCACCAGAATAACTAATATTTAAACAATTGATAAATAACAAGTTTCAAAGGATGTGGAGCAGCTGGACCTTTCATATGCTTCTGGTGGAAGTGTAAATTTGTACAACCATTTTATAAAATCTTTTGGCAGTATCTACTAAAACTGAATATATTTATACCCAGCAATTCCACTTATAGAAATATAAACAATTTATATAGGTTTCATGTATATAAATATGTATAGATTTGCATATATATAAAGATTTGCAAACTTATATAGATTTGCATATGTACCTGTAAGAAATACTGCTGATATTTAAACACCTGAATTTACAAATTAATTTAATACAATATAGCAATAGAAAAGATCCAATTAATCCTACATGCAACAACATGGATGAGTCTCCTAAGTATAACACTAAGCAGAAGCCGGACACAGGAATACACATCTTTTTGTTCCTTTAATACAAAATTTAAGAAGAGGCAGAGCTAATCTTTGGTGATAGAGGACAGAATAATAGTTACTTTGGGAAGATAATAACTGAGAAAGGGAAAGATGGGGAGTCTGAGGTGCTGATAATGCTCTATATCTTATCTGAGTGCTATTTACATGGGTACGTTCACTTTGTAAAAATTCAATGAACTGAATTAATAAGATTATGCACTTTAATATATGTTAAACTTCAATAAAAAGTATACACAGTGTGAAAAAATTTTTGGGAGAAAAAGACCATCTAACAAAGTAAATTCCAGGCCACAAGGCTTTATTGATGAATTATTTCAAATATCTAAAAAAGAATTAAGGCCAATCTCACCTAAACCCTTACAGGGAAACAGATATATGGAACACTACCAGCTGGCTTTATGAGACTATCATAAATTTGATACTAAAATCAGATAAAAACATTACAAGAAAGAAAATTACAGTCTAATCTCTCTAAAAAATATTAAGAATGGAGTAATAAAAGTGTTTTAAAATTAGTGGTGCTGGTTACACAAGTACGAATATACCAAAAATCATTGAACTGTATACTTTAAAAGGGTAATTTTATGGTATGTGAATTGTGTCTCAAACAAAAGCATATTAAACAACAAATAAAAATTATAAAATATTATGACCAAGCTGATTTATTTCAAGAATGTAAAATTGGAATTTGAATCAGTTTGTCTTTCAAAATTTCTGAGCAATGAAGAGCATAAGGGAACTTCCTTAATCTGAAAATGGGTAGCTACAAAAAAACCTACAACACATACCAGATTAATAGTGAAATATTTGATTGAATCTTTCCCTTTGAGATGGGGAACAAAACAAGGATGCCTTCTAGCCCCAATGTGAAATGTTACACTGGTGGTCTACCTAGTGAAAGAAAGAAAGGAAGAAAGAAAGGGAGGAAGGAAGGAAGGCAGGCAGGAAGGAAGAAAGGAAGGAAGGGAGGGAGGGAGGGAGGGAAGGAGGAAGGAAGGAATGAAGAGAGAGTTCCCTGGTGGTCCAGTGATTAGGACTCAGTGCTTTCACTGCCATGGGCCCAGGTTCAATCCCTGGTTGGGGAATTAAGATCCTGGAAATCATGTGGCGTGGAAAAAACAAAAAACAAAAAAAAAAACAAAAAAAAACAGAAAGAAAGATAGAACAAGGAAGGAAGGGATAGAGAAAGAAAAGAAAGAAGCAGGAGGAAGAGGAGGAAGAGGGAGGGAGACAGAAAGTTTGTAGTTATCTACTGTTTTTGTACAATGTCATCAAGGCTAAATTGGAGCTAGTTTTCCCAGACTTACTTTGCCTGTATGGTTCTAGGTTGGGGTTAGAGTTTGAGAAATTGGCATGAAATGCAAGGTAGAAATGAAGCAACAGCTGTTCCACTCTGAAGGTCATCCTTGGTCAGAGGTGGCAAGGGGACAAATGCACCAAACAAATGGACAGGTTCCCATTTGTTCTTGCTCTCCTTATTTCTGCATCCAGCTCTCCTTAACTGCTGGTCCTGCTTACCTACAGTGATTCCAACCCAGTCTCATATGCTTCACTGTGAGGTTACAGAAGCAGTAGTAATGAAGAGCAAAAAACTTTTATAGATTTCTAACACCAGCCCTCTTCCCAGTCCTACCCCAGCAGTCAGATGTGCTTAGCTTCCTGAAAGCCCCAACTCCAAGACAGCTGGTTAGTGATTTTTCTGATCTTTTTAGAGCAGCTCCTCATGCAACTGGATAAAGTTTAATTCCATAATAAATCTCTTATTTCATAATACCAATAGTAGTTCTGCTTCCATATTTGGACCAAAATTTATCCCAGAGTAACAGAAGAGTCTGGGATTGGTTCTTTGATATGATTGGATTTAAAGGAATTAACATTGCCCATGAAAAAGGGCACACAAGTAGTTTATGGAGTGTAGAGAAAGAAGATCACCTCAGTTAACACCCACAGACATCTACAATCAATCGAAGCAAGGTTTTGGGTGACCAAGTGGTTGCTGTCCTAGAACATTTTAAGGAAGGCAAATAAGTTGTTTGTGTACTTCTAAGTGCACCAGAGAACTTAAGAGAAAGAAAATTGTGAGTACAAAGCTTTAAATTCCTGCTCAAGGTCTGGATCTGGAAGCTTCTATATCTGCCCTAAAAGAAACACTTGTATCCTGTAGCCACAGGGCCAAGATTCCTGAAAAACAAACATACCACCTAATCCTGTGGCTGAACTGCAATGCAAATTGAATTCACAATTTCAGAGTCTCTTACACTAAAGTTTGGGCATTGATTAGAAAAAGTAAGACTCTGAAAATTGAGATGGAGATATATGGAAAAATTCTAATGAAACAGAATACCTTGATCCTGGAAATTCTGCCGAGAGAGGACCTTCAAGATGGCAGAGAAGTAAGACGTGGAGAACACCTTCCTCTGCACAAATACATCAAAAATACATCTACATGTGGAACCACTCCTACAGAACACCTACTGAATGCTGGCAGAAGACCTCAGAGTTCCCAAAAGGCAAGAAAATCCCCACACACCTGGGTAGGGCAAAAGAAAAAAGAAAAAAACAGAGACAAAACAATAGGGACGGGACCTGTACTTCTCGGAGGGAGCTGGGAAGAAGGAAAAGTTTCCACACACTAGGAAGCCCCTTCACTGGTGGAGATGGGAGGTGGGCATGGGGGAAGCTTCAGAGCCACGGAAGACAGTGCAGAAACAGGGGTGTAGAGGGCAAAGTGGAGAGATTCCCACACAGAGGATCAGTGCTGACCAGCACTCACCAGCCTGAGAGGCTTGTCTGCTCACCCGCCGGGGTGGGTGGGGTCTGGGAGCTGAGGCCAGGGCTTTGGAGGTCAGATCCCAGGGAGAGGACTGGGGTTGGCTGCGGGAACACAGCCTGAAGTAGGCCAGTGTGCTACAGCTAGCCAAGAGGGAGTACGGAAAAAAGTCTAGACCTGCCTAAGGGGCAAGAGACCATTGTTTCAGGGTACACAAGGAGGGGGATTCCTTCCCTGTCTGCCCACAGAAGGCAGAGCACTGCCTAAACGAGCTCCAGAGACAGGCGTGAGCCATGGCTATCAGCTCAGACCCCAGAGACAGGCATGAAATGCTAACACTGCTGCTGCAGCCACCAAGAACCCTGTACGCAAGCATAGGTCACTATCCACACCCCACTGGGAGCCTGTGCAACACACCACTGCCACGGTCCTGTGATCCAGAGACAACTTCCCCAGGAGAACACACAGTGCACCTCAGGCTGTTGCAACACCACGCTGGCCTCTGCCACCACAGGCTCGCTATGCATTCCAATTATAGCTATAGTACCCCTCCCTCCCCCATCCAGCCTCAGTGAGCCAGTGCCCCCTAATCGGCTTCTGCTTAAACCCTGTCTGGTCTGGGAATAGATGCCTGAGGGCAAGATACATGTAGAGGTAGGGCCAAAATCAAAGCTGAACCTCAGGAGCTGTGCAAACAAAGAAGAAACTAACAGCCTCTCCTGAGGTAGCTGTCCTGATAGGACTGCCATGGAAAATACAGAATGCTCTATTAAATTTGAATTTCAGAAAAACAAGAAAATTTCTAAGTATATCCCAAATATTGCATGGCACATATTTATACTACAGAAATATTTGTTGCTTCTCTGAATTCAGATTTAATTGGGCATCTTGCATTTTTATTTACTAAGTCTGGCAACCCAAATTGCAGGGACTGATGATTTTCTTCAGGACCTATCCCTACCACCTTGCATTGTTTCTAGTCCTCTAACCAGATTCAAGCCCTGACAGGACCAGGGAGATTTGGGGAAATAAAACTTATGACCGACCTGTGAGAAAGTATAAAATACAGCAAAAGAATTGAGATTCTGAATTCAATGTGTTAGTTTGAGTGTGGCCTAACAGAATGAAGTTGAAAAGCAGAACATTATTAGTGTACTGCAGAGGAAAACATCCTGTGGCCTAGGGACTTAGGGATGCTAGAGTGGATTTATTATGTAAGACCTGTTCATCTACTCCCTAATTATCTCCATGGTGCACATAGGTTGAAAGTGAGACCTTTTACCCAAGGCTTTGAGAAATACATTTATGCAGAAGTTTCAGCATCCTTGAAGAACTCTGTGTTGGCTATTCTCCATAGGCCAGGGATGACAGTGGGAATGGTAGCTATTAAATGGGGTTAACTGAATCCAATGGGGATGAAAGGACCTCAGGGTCACAGAGGCCAAGTGGTAGCACTTAACTGTCAGAGACAACTGAAGCAGAAATCAGAATGATTTTCCTGCAAAGATCTTTGTCATTGGCTCATTGATCATGGAATCTCTAAAACTGAAGCAGATGGATAGTGGTCTAAAGTTTTAGTTGATTTGTATTAGCAGAGAAGATCTAGGTCTAGTGAACAGAAGTCTGACTTGAATCACTACAAAAGAGAGTTGTGGTTATTTATCAACCAATTCTAAGACTTGAGAACCAGTTTAGAGACCCAGAGCAGCTTCAATAAAACAGGAGACTGGCTCTTCTTGAGGAAGAGGAAGCAACTGCTGCACAGCCAAAATGTATACTATTAAGTTTCCTCCCTACCCTTCACCAAGGAGGCTTAAAGCCACTTGCCAGGGTTGGACATAGAAAAGGTTACAGAATTATAGAGACAAAAATATGGAAATATGTCAAGGTGTATTATTTTTAATATAATGAGATCTATAGTCTTCTATAAATTGTGTATAAAGCATACTATTTTGTCATCTGATTTTCTTCACAGAAATATATATAATCATCTTTATAAATATTAAGTGCTTTTCCACAATATCTTTTTATGGCTGAATAAATTTCCAGTGTATGGATGTATTTCTTCTAATTCTGCATGGCTATCTTATGCTTCTTAGGGAATTCTCTGTAGTCATTTTTAACATGTCTTTTTGCTTCCAACAGGTTATTTCCAAACCATATTAGGGACATGCAGTGCATTTAGGTTAGTTTAACATGTTTGCCATTATAAGGTATGCTGCAATAAAAAGTTTACAATCTGTTTATTTCCTAAGTATAAATTCTAAGAAGCGGGTCAAAATATAAGCCCATTTTTGAGGCTTATATTATATTATGACTTTCAAGAGAGTGTGAACCATTGACGCATGAAAGTGTGAATTCCTCTTCAGCTTCATCAAACCTCAAAGAGTATCACTTTAAAAATCTTTACTAATTTTCTAAGCAGTATGGTTATTATACTGGGGATGGCAGAACCAACATAATTCCAAATTAATTGAAGTAAAAATAAAGTTTGAAGACTTTTATGCATTTAAGTCCCAAGGTTCAGAAAAGGCACAACCCAGGATGAAGAAGGACTTAAGAAAACAGCTGCCAGGACCCCACATGTATTTTTGAGACCATTATAGCTGTCTGCAGCCATCTGAATGACAGAATGCAAAAATCAATTAAGATTTTTATAACTCCAGGGGGAAAGTGAGAATTTATTGGTAAAGGTGATAGAAAAGAATATTTCAACTCACTCTCACAAATAGGTGGGTCATTATCCCAGGTGACAGAGTTGCCAGAGATGACGCATGCAGCAGAGGATTTACCGATGAGTCGGTATCTAGAGGCAAAGAATAATGAATGTTATATTCTAGATAAACACTTAATCCTATTTAAATTGCTGCTTACAAGAGATTACAATCTTGGAGAATTTAGAAGGACAATTTCCATTTGTCAAAGTACTATTGCTTTCCCAACTTTTGTGTCTTTATTTGAATTTTAAAATTATCTTCTTCATGCCTTCTAAATTAGATGAGATATCTCTTCTTTATTAGGTTAAGGCACATTTTTTATATACATCTAAGATAAATAAGATTCATCAAACTATAACCAAAGGAAATCCAAGCAAGACAAAAACAGTTGAACACTTATTTCATATTATAAATGTTAAAGGAAGAAATTCTCAATTAGTATACCACAAGCTGTTCAAAGTTTGCCATACAATTTGGAAAAACTGATGACATTTATTTTTACTTCAACTGAAATTTTCTATAGTCATGGTGTGTTGCGCTGAACCACTCATGAAAATTGGTGGGGAGTAAGGCCGAACTTGATACTACTACAGGTTAATACGAATAGTGTCAAACAAGTCAAGTGTTATTTGGTATAGCTGAGAACACTGCCTTATGAATATATAAGAAACTATGGCAGCACAAACTTTATTCAAACATCAAAATGGGTCAAATGGAGATCAAATGAAAAGAGCTGTGGATGTTCTTGAAGAAACCTGAAGCACTGTTATATTGAAGCAGTGGTTATGTTGTAGTTATTAATGCCTTCAGTAGTGTTTTCAGGTTTTTAATGCCTTCCAGTACACCATCAAAAATGAAGATATTCTAAATTGCACTGCAAACACATACACACAAATAGACAACAAATAGAGTAAAGGAAAGTTGCAGTCTTTCCACTATGTGTGCACCTCTTCCTTCCTGTTTGCCATAGGAGCGGAGAATCATGGAGACTCCTCTGGTTTTCAACTTCATAAAGATTATTTCTTAAAGTGCTCTTTTTGATTTTCTAATCAAGAGGATTGGGATAAAAATGGTGAAGCAAGTTCTAACTTGAGTCGGCAATTCTTCTAAAACGTTTTGTTTTGTTTTATTTTTTTGCATGTGCCACATGATAGAAGAATGATTTATTAGAACAAATTCCATAATAAATCATATAAAATAACCATTTTCTGAAAGACATCCATAAGACCACTTGAGGACAAATGCACAGAGGTGCCTCCAAGAAGCCAGACAAATAAGTTACCAATCCCATGTCTGGTGTGAGTGGAGGAGCCCTCCTGCTGCTATCTTGAAGTCTAGGTCTCACCAACCAGGCTCTGCTGATGCTGCCATTGCAGGCAGAATAAGGCTCACATGCGGGGGCATGAGATATGTCAGCACCCCCAGGTTCCGCTATTGACAGCTGCTGGTGGACTGGGACCTGCTGCTTCCCATGGGTGTGTGACATGGGAAGGATAGACTTCCCCCATCCCCAATTTCTCCTTATGCTGCTAATTTAGGCAGATTGGGCCACCACTATCACTAAGTATGGGTCCCCTTACTACATCCCTGCTGAGCTTTCCCTTCCCCAGTCCTTTAACAGGGGAGTAGGCTTCTCTCTCTCTCTGTTTGTTGACTGTTCTGGCTTACAGTCTTCTATAGCACCCATCCTGAGAGAGAAAAAGAAAATGCAGGAAACTCACTGCAGGGTCATTCTTTAAGTTCTGGGGTCCCTAGCCAGTCCACTTTCTTTCTACCTTTTGTGGTCCTTTTATGGTTGTATGTTGAACAATTTCTAGGGTATTTAGTTATGTGTAGAGGGAGAAGCAGGGAAAAGTGAATCTGGAAGTTCAGTAACAGCTCTTTAAAACCCAATTACAAAAGTTAATACTCATTGTAGAAAAAATGTCATTGTAGAAAAAATGTCATTGTAGAAAAAATGTGAAAGATACAGAAAATTCCAGTAATGGAAAAAAAATACCTAAACTGTATCTTACAACACAGTTAATGGTTTAGAGAAGTGCTTCTCCAAAGTTTTATTTGCATAGAAATCACCAGGGGATCTTGTGAAAATATGATTCTGATTCAGTGGGTATGAAAATTCTGCATTTCTAACAAGCTCCCAGGAGATGCTGACCTTGCTGGTCTGTGCACCATACTCTGGGTCAAGAACTTACAGAAAATTCTTTCGGTTTCTTACATGAAGAGATATACATGTAACATGGATGTCAGCTGTCAGGTAGGTGTGGTTAAACTGGGCCAGGACCTATATTTCACAGCTGTGTGAGAGTCCTCTTCCAAACACATGATTACTGTGTGTCTTAGGGCTAATTTTGCCGTACTTCTCTCTGCTTCCACTTTCCTGTGTCCCTCTCTGCTGGCTTTGGGTTCTGCACTACATTTTATCCAGAAGCCATGCCCAGGATTTTTGTGGGTTTCTCCCACAAATCCACTTGCTCAAAGCATTTGTTGTTGCATTTGGGGGAAGTTTTAGGGAGTGTTACACTGGGAAGTGAATGCCATTAGGCATTTTATTCCAACCCTCACTTGTCTTTCTTCTCCTTCTTCTCTGGAAAAACAAGCAACTTCCTCTCCTTTCCTTGCACAGAACAGTCCCTTTGGGGTCTCACCTTCTTTAAATATAACGTCTATCCTAAAATTGTTTTCATTATATACAATATTGTTGGGTAGGACACCTACATTTGCTTTTCAGATTTCCTTTTGGGGCCTTATTGAGATCGACAGTCCTGGGTTCTCTGTTTACCCCTAGCTACGCATCATGAGTTCTCAGACTGGTGAGTTTGGGAGAAGGAATAGGGCAATTCATCTCAAACTTCTGCATCTTGTGCCTCATTCCCCCTCTTCATGCCTGCAGAGAGGATGTATTCTAGTTTATTCTCTGCCATGTGCTAAGGGGCCTCTCCTACCCCTGTGGTAAGTGATGGTGGGGATGGGATGGATGCGGGAAGCTTACCGTTGTCCAGCTGTGTCTGAGAACAGGTAATTACATTTAATTATGGGATTTTAAAAATTAGGTCATTTAGCCCTGACCTAAAGTTATATTCTCTACTAATCTCTTTCGGCAATAAAGATATAATTTGACCTTCATCTGTCTGATTCCTCAGCTGGTCCAGAAATTTGGTGGTGAAGATATATGTATTGTTTATTGGAATCCCTCAAACCCCAGCAAATATAATCAATCCCCAATATTTTTATTGGCAGAATAATATTCCATCACATGAATGGACCATAATTTACTCAAATAATCCCCTGTTGTTGAACATTAAGATGTTTTCCATTCCAACCTTTCCAAGCCTTTAGAGTCTAAAAGACTTCAAAAAGGAAGACTGTTAAGTTTGACTTCTTGGCAAAAGTGTATTGCCTAAATTGTGTTAAATGGTATAAATTTGTATCAATTTATAGTGCTACTAGGAGTTTATGTCAATGCCCATTACCCTGAACTTCAAAACTAACAGCTACACAGAGGGATTTTTGTGTATTTTGTTTATTGCTATATCTCCAGCTTCCAGAATAGTACCTATTCTTAGTATTTGTGAGCTCTGAATAAATACTTTTGGATTAAATAAGTGGTTAAAGTAGCATATTATTGTTATTTTCATTTGTATTAATTTTATTAATAGCAAGGCCAGACTCTTCCACATGTATTTACAATTTGTACCTTTTTCTTTTGTTAATTGCCACTTTGTATCTTTTAATCATTTCTCTATTTAGGTGTTCATATTTTGTTTGTAAGGGCTTTTTATATATTTTTGTGGTTTTTCATTTGTATTTTATTTGTTTTTAGTATTTGTATATGTGTCAATTCTATTAACCTCTCTGTGGATTCTGCCTTTGCTTGAAATGAACCCACTGACTTGAAATGTTCCTAAATCTGATACATATTTATTATTTTTTATTTCATTTTATTTAGGTGTCACATATAACATGTAATTCTTTGATCAATATGAAATTTTTTGTGGTGCATAAAATGTGCTAATTACTTAACATAAATAAAAAATACTAGTTTGCTTACTGCTTTGAAATGCTGCATGATACCTTCATATAATTCCCTCTTTTACAAATTTGGGTCTATTTCTGGACTGCCCATTCTACTCTTGAGCTCTGTATTTTATAATATACCATGATAATATACTTAAAATTACTTTAACTTAATAATATGCTTTGAAGTAAAGATGTTGAAGATTTGAATAATATAAACTGAAGCCCTTTTAGTAGATTGGTTTTCAACTTTGTACTCTACGGTGAGAGAATGTACTTTTAAATTCTATAGGTTATTCAAGAAAAGTAATAGATATACTAGGTAGAAAATCTTCATGTAGAAAAACAACAAATTTGCTTTACATCCTGATTACAATGAACATGATCTCATTTTTATAAAACACATTTCTAAAAGGAAAAAACAAAAATACCCCAATTGTGCCCCCAACTTATATGAAGAAAGTGTAACATTTTCTTCCCTCTATTTTGCTACATGGATTAATTTGTTTACTTTTGTTCAGTTGGAAATTATTTTTTACCCTACCAGGGTAACATCCATTAAAAATACACATGAATTTGTTTTCTCCATTTTTTGAGGTCAAGAATGAGACACTGACTATAAGTCTAGCACTTTAAAATTTTCTTAATTTCAAGATTTCTTGTTATACTCTGTGATTTTAGATATAATTATGTTCTTAAATCCCTCTCTAAAAATAATCTTCCTTTACATCAATGAAACACCCATGTTAAAAATAAATCATCTGATAACTTGTATCCTGAAATCTTGATGAACTATTTATTAGCTATAATATGTTTGTGTGTGTGTGTGTGCATTCCTTAGTATTTTCTATACCAGATATGTCATTTGCAAACAGAGGGGTTGTTTCCCTTTTCTTTTTTTGATTGAACTACAGTTGGCATACAATATTGTATTAATTTCAGATGTACAACATGGTGATTTGACATATTATATATATACATATACATGTGTGTGTGTGTATATATATATATATATATATATATATATATTGAATTGATCACCACAATAAGCCTAGTAACCATTTGTCATGATGCAAAGTTATTACAATATTACTGCCTATATTCTCTATGCTGTACATTACATCCTGTGATTTATTTATTTTATAACTGGAAGTTTATACCTCTTGATCTCCTTTACCTGTTTCACCTAACCCCCTATCCTCCTTCCCTTTGATGACCACCAGTTTGTTCTCTGTATCTGTGAGTCCATTTCTGCTTTGCTTTGTTTTGTTTGTTCATTTGTTTTGTTTTTTGGATTCCACATATAAGTGAAATCATATTTGTCTTTCTTTGCCTAACTTATTTCACTTAACATAATGCCCTCTAGGTCCATTCATGTTGTCACAAATGACAAGATTTCATTCTTTTTTATGGCTGAGTGATATTATTTTGTATATATACTCCATCTTCTTTATCTATTTACCTATCAATGACTTAGGTTGCTTCCATATCTTGACTATTGTACATAGATATATTTATGTTATATTTATGTTATGTCCTCTTCTTGGATTTATCCCTTTATCATTATGTAATGTCCTTCTGTGTCTTCTGTTACAGTCTGTTTTAAAGTGTATTTTGTCTAATATAAGTCTTGCTGTTTCAGCTTTCTTTTTATTTACATTTGTGTGGGATATCTTTTTCTATCCTTTCACTTTCAGTCTGTGTGTGTCTTTAGATTTGAAGTGAGTCTCTTGTAGACAGCATATATATGGGTCTTGTTTTCTTAATCCATTCAGCCACCTGTATCTTTTTTTTTTTTAATTGGGGTATAGTTGCTTTACAATGTTGCATTGGTTTCTGCTGTACAACAAAGTGAATCAGCTATATGTTTATACATATCCCCTCCCTCTCGGACCTCCCTCCCACCCACCTCCATCCCACCCATCTAGGTCACCACAGAGCACCGAGCTGAGCTCCCTGTGCTATACTGCAGTTTCCCACTAGCTAGCTATTTTACACATGGTAGTGTATATATGTCAGTCCCAATCTCCCAAAACATCCCAACTCCCCTTCCCCCCACATGTCAACATATCCGTTCTCTATGTCTACGTCTCTATTCCTGCTCTGCAAATATGTACCTGTACCATTTTTCTAGATTCCACATATATGCCTTAATATACAATATTTGTTTTTCTCTTTCTGACTTACTTCACTCTGTATGAGAGACTCTAGGTCTATGCACATCTCTACAAATGACCCAATTTCATTCCTTTTTATGGCTGAGTAATATTCCATTGTATATATGTACCACATCTTCTTTATCCATTCATCTGTTGATGGACATTTATATTGCTTCCATGTCCTGGTATTGTAGATAGTGTTGCAATGAATATTGGGGTGCATGTGTCTTTTTGAATTATGGTTTTCTCAGGGTATATGCCCCTTAGTGGGATTGCTGGATCATATGGTAGTTCTATTTTTAGATTTTTTAAGTAACCTCCATACTGTTCTCCATAGTGGCTGTATCAATTTACATTCCACCAACAGTGCAAGAGGGTTCCCTTTTCTCCACACCCTCTCCAGCATTTATTGTTTCTAGATTTTTTGATGATGGCCATTCTGACTGGTGTGACGTGATACCTCATTGTAGTTTTGGTTTGCATTTCTCTAATAATTAGTGATGTTGAGCAGCTTTTCATGTGCCTCTTGGTCATCTGTGTGTCTTCTTTGGAGAAATGTCTGTTTAGGTCTTCTGACTATTTTTGGATTGGGTTGTTTGTTTTTTTGATATTGAGCTGCATGAGTTGCTTGTACATTTTGGAGATTAACCCTTTGTCAGTTGCTTCATTTGCAAATATTTTCTCCTATTCTGAGGGCTGTCTTTTCATCTTGTTTATGGTTTCCTTTGCTGTGCAAAAGCTTTGAAGTTTCATTAGGTCCCATTTGTTTATTTTTGTATTTATTTTCATTTCTCTAGGAGGTGGGTCAAAAAAGATCTTTCTGTGATTTATGTCAAAGAGTGTTCTGCCTGTTTTCCTCTAAGAGTTTTATAGTTTCTGGCCTTATATTTGGTATTTAATCCATTTTGAGTTTATTTTTGCATATGGTGTTAGGGAGTGTTCTAATTTCATTCTTTTCCCAGCACCACTTATTGAAGAGACTGTCTTTTCTCCATTGTATATTCTTGCCTCTTTTGTCATAGATTAGGTGAACATAGCTGTGTGAGTTTATCTCTGGGCTTTCTATCCTGTACCATTGATCTATATTTCTGTTTTGGTGCCAGTACCATACTGTTTTGATTACTATAGGTTTGTAGTATAGTCTGAAATCAGGAAGCCTGATTCCTCCAGCTCTGTTTTTCTTTCTCAAGATTGCTTTGGCTATTTGGGGTCTTTTGTGTTTCCATACAAACTGTTAAATTTTTTGTTCTACTTCTGTGAAAAATGCCATTGGTAATTTGGTAGGGATTTCATTGAATCTGTAGATTGCTTTGGGTAGTATAGTCATTTTCACAATATTGATTCTTCCAATCCAAGAACATTGTATCTTTTGATTAGAGTATTTCATTCATTTACATTTAAAGTAATTACTGATAGGTAGTACTTTTTGCCATATTGTTAATTGTTTTATGGTTGTTTTTGTAGTTCTTCTCTGTTCCTTTCTTCTTCTCTTGTTCTCTTCCCGTGTGATTGGATGATTCTCTCTAGCTTTATGTCTGTATTCTTTTCTCTTTCTATTTTGTGTTATAGGTTTTTGGTTTGTAGTTACCATGAGATTTACATATAGCAACCTATGTATATGGCAGCCTATTTTAATTTGATGGTTGCTTAAGTTGGAGCACATTCTAAAAGCACTGCATTTTTACTCCTTCCCCCATTTTATGTTTTTGACATCATATTTTACATCCTTTCATTCTGTGTATTGCTTAACTATTTATTTTAGATTTAGATGGTTTTTACTAACTTTGTCTTTTAAACTTCACACTAGCTTTATAAGTGGTAGATCCACTACTTTAACTCTGTGTTTGCCTTTACTAGTGAGATATTTTTCCCTTCATAATTTTTTTTTTGTTTCTAGTTATGGCCTTTTCTTTTCCATTCGAAGAAGTTCCTTTAACATTTCTTGTAAAACTGGTTTAGTGGTGATGAACTTTTAGCTTTTGCTTGTCTGGGAGGCTCCATCTCTCCTTCAATTCTGAATGATAAATTTGTTGGGCAAAGTATTCTTACAAGTCTTTTCCTTTCAGCACTTTGAAAATATTGTGCCAATCCCTTCTGGCCTGTAAAGTCTCTGCCTAAAAATCAGTTGATAGTCTTATGGGGGTTTCCTTGTACATAACTTGTTTATTTCTTGTTCCTTTTAAGATTCTCTCTTTAACTTTTGACGGTTTAATTGCAGTGTACCTTCCTGTGGGTCTCTTTGGCTTCATCATGTTTGGGACTCTCTGTGCTTCCTGGATTTTAATGTATGTTTCCTTTGCCAGGTTAGGGAAGTTTCCAGCCATTATCTTTTCAAATAGGCTTTCTGTCCCTTTCTTTCTCTTTTCTCCTTCTGGGCCCCATCTAATGAAAATGTTACTATGCTTGATGTAGTCTCAGAGGTTCCTAAGGCTATCTTCATTTTTTAATTCCTTTTTTTCTTTTTGCTGTTCCAATTGGGTGATTTCCACTACTCTGTCTTCCAGACCACTGTTCTGTTCTTCTGCATCCTCTATTCTGTAATTGATTCCCTCTAATGTATTTTTCATTTCAGTTATTGTATTCTTCAGTTCTGATTGGCTCTTGTTTGTATTTTCTATCTCTTTGTTGAAGTTCTCACTTTGTTCATCCATTCTTCTCTTGAGTTTGAGCATCTTTATGACTATTACTTTGAACTCTTTATCTTGTAAATTGCTTATCTCCATCTTGTATATTTCTTTTTCTGGGGTTTTACCTTGTTCTTTCACTTGGAAGGTATTCCTTTGTCTCCTATTTTGCCTAACTCTAGGTGTCTGTTTTTATACATTAGGTACATCAGCTACATCTCCCAACCTTAAAAGAGTGGCCTTATGTAGACAGTGTTATGTAGAGCCCAGTGGCATAATCCTCCCTGGTCACCTGAGCCAGGTGCTCAAGGCTACCCCCTGCATGGGCTGCCTGCATCCTCCTGTTGTGTTTAGGCCATGACTTCTACAGACACACTGGTAGGCAGGGCTGATCCCCAGCCCAGCTGTCTGTGAGGCCTGGTTGCAACTTCTGTGGGCTCACTAGTGGGAAGGGCTAGGTCCCCAGAATGTGAGCCACTTTGGAGGAGCACTGGTCCTGGGAAGAACCATGTACCAGGTAGGACGGGGTGGGAGCTTCTTTAGAGGGACTGGTTGAGGCAGGTGGGTTGGGCAGGTACTTAGGGGAATGTTGGGGTGGGGCACACAGTGTTACCTATGTTGATGGAGAGTAACAGAAAGGCACCTACCAGCACTGGGCCAGCTAGGTGTAAGGAGAGAAAAAAAATGGCACCTACCAGCACTTCCATCCCCTGGTACCTGCCCCAGAATTAATCAATAAATCTCCTCCTCATAACGCCAAGGCATTTTTTGAGTTGCTGCTCTGTCTGTGCTGGGACCCAGAGCAAGTGAGCCCTTCAAGAGCAGTCTCCTGCTGCCCTCTGGCTCCCCTGAAACATAAGCCTGCTGGTTTTCAAAGCCAGACACTATGGTGGTTTGTCTTCCTGGTGCAGATGCCCCAGGCTGGGGAGCCCAGTGTGGGTCTTGGACCCCTCACTCCTCAGGGGGGATCCCCATGGTTGTGATTTTCTTCTGGCTTGTGGGTCACTGCATTGGGGGTGGGGTGTGTTCTGACTAGACCACATCTCTTCCCCTCCTCTTCATCTCAATGTGGCCTTTTCTTTATATCCTTAGTTGTAGAAAATCTGTTCTGCTAGTCTTCAGGTCACTTTCAGAGATAGTTATTCTATATGTAGTTGTAGTTTTCGTATGTCTGTGGGAGAAGGCGAGGTTTTTTCTACTCCACCGTCTTGATCTGGCCTCCAAATAGAGACTGTTTTAATTCCAAACAGAGATTGTTTTAATTCTCCTTTCCAATCTGGATGCCTTTTATTTCTTTTTCTTGACTAATTTCCTGGCTAGAACTTCCAGTATAATGTTAAATATTTGTGTGACAATTTTAATTCATATAAATGTGTATGTGATGTGGTATACATGTGTATCTGTTTATGTGTGTGTGTATGTGCTGTAGAAATATATTTCTTAGTTGTTGATCATGGTAAAATAAGTTTGAAAACCACTGTCCTAGAGAAACTTTTGCCCATGTGTACTAGGAGACATGTATGAGTATCTTTATATCAGGGATGCTTATAATAGCCAAAACAAAACAAACCAAAACAAACTAGAAATAATCTAAATATCTAACAACAACAAAAAAAGAAATAAATTCTTCTGTATCCAGACAAGAGAATACTATCCTAAATGAAAATGAATTAACCACAACAACATGAATGAATATCAGAAACAAACTATTAAATCAAAATCAATTTGCAAAGATGTTCATATAAAATCATGTCATTTATATAAAGTTCAAAATATGTATAACTAAAAATATAATGATTAGGACTATGTA
The DNA here is from genome assembly GCF_000442215.2 of Lipotes vexillifer. Taxonomy (NCBI): domain Eukaryota; kingdom Metazoa; phylum Chordata; class Mammalia; order Artiodactyla; family Lipotidae; genus Lipotes; species Lipotes vexillifer. The sequence goes on from NW_006799516.1 coordinate 20,213, forward strand.
TGGGAAAAAATGGAAAAGAAATGCAAGGGATAAACAAACTTCAGGATGGTGGCTATTTCTGGAGAAGTTTTGGAGGTGAAGGAATGGAAATTGGGAAAAGCACATAGTCAGCGTCAAAGGTACTAGTGATGGTTTTTAAGGTGGGTGGTGTATGCATTGAAATTTATTTTATTGTTATTACCATTTTTATGTTTCACTTATGTTATTTTGCATGTATTTTAAGTAATAAAAACAGAACAAAAGTTAAGATATAAGGTGTCCCTATTTCTTTCCTAAATTTGTTGTCTCCCCTACAGATAAGCCAAGAGTATATCCACAGCAAGATTCCTGTATTGTGAACACTTCTGGGGAGGTGCTATAACAATTAAGATTTGCCCATCCACCACATCTACTCCATCCTCCCAAATAAACAACTCTTTCCTACTTTTTCCTGAATCCAACATTTCTAACTCTTATTGCTTTGAGTTAAGAATATATGTGTGTTTGTTCCACTTACTTCTTTAGAATGCTGGTCCTTCTCATCTAGTAAATGCTTCACTTGGCTTTAGGTGCACTAATTTGGTGTGCAAACACTACCCTCACCCCTCCAATTTCTAGCATGGTTACAGGTTTTTTCCTCTTTTTTTCAAATATTTGTTTAGTCATTGCAAGGGTAGTTAAATGCCTGGATTCAAGGCACAACTTCTACTTAGAAATCTTACTGCTATGTTTTAAATGGACAGGTAGTTTGACTTTCCTTTCTGAGACTACTGTTCAGAGACTAGTGTTACAATTCTAGAACTGTCATCCCAAACAAGGCTACTGCCAACTCACCCTTCATTACAAAAATAATTAACAGTTGATCCAAACTGGGTGTCTTTGTTGATGTCCATTTTGCCATTTATGAGCTCTGGGAGAGATCCACATGATTTACCTACGAGAAAGAAGCAGAATGTGGGGACTGGGTATAGAATACTCTGAACGTCTGTTAATACATAAGGTCCCAAACTGACCATAGCTCTTGTAGTTCCATAGATTTGCCACCTTGAGGAAACTCACAAGACTGCCTCAGGATCAGCCACCTACTAAGCACCACTTTCAAAAAGACCTCCCTTCCAGATCTCATCCCCATATTTTTTGCCTATTAGAAAGATGTAAACTTTGCTTATTACTAAAATGCTTACTCTGTAATTCAACCAGCGTACATCAAAAGTCTTGAAGTTTGGGATTCTCTCCCCACCTACAATTTTCTTTCCTTTCCTGAGTCATTCATTACTTAGTTTCAGTTGTAAAAATGGGACACCCCTAGTGAATGGAGATTTTCCCTCAGTCATGCCTCATGATGGTCATTTCTCATGAAATGAACTTGTAATGAAGGTGCTAGGAACTCAAAGCGGTAGGAAGATATGACCTACAAGAATAACTCTGACATCTTTTTATACCTTAGACAAAGTTACCAAGACACGTGTCTTTGTTTCAAACTTTGAACGACTGATCAGATCTTAAGGATTATTGACACAGAGGAGTCCTCAGTCTAGAGTTACTTACGCCTACAGTTGTTTTCAGGGCTTGACCAGACAGAGTTTTGCAGGCAGGTGATAGAGAACACTCTTCTGTAGTAACCAAGGCGGCATTTATACTTCAAAGATGTCCCAACAGGAAACTCATCTTTGTCAATCAGTTCTGTAGGCATGGCAAATGTAAGGTGCACCGGGGATTGGCACTGACCTGGAGAGCAAGACCACAGGGACGTCAAAGTTAGTGGAGAGGCCCTCCGCTCCCACAGCTACGGGAGTCCCGCGCCCGGCGGGCTCCGCCCGAGCCTTCGGGGCCTGCGGGCAAGCGGCGCGAGCCCCTGACGTTCCACGTGCCCTGGAAGCGGCTCCTGCTCCTCGACTTCCCTGAGGAGCCGGCGCGGCCACGGCTTTGGATCCCGCCGCCGGGGGTCTCGCATCTCGGGCAGCCCCTCGGCGTCCCGGAGCTGCCCCGAAAGCGTAAAATCGATGCGGGGGCTATGACTGAGCCTTCGGTTTCGCCCAGCAAGCGCCGCGATGGCGGGTACACTGGCGCCCCGGACGGCGCGTAGCGTGAGGGCACCGGCCTGGAGCCCGGCGACCGCCGCTGCTGCAGCCGCCCGAGCGGCCCCGCGGGCCGGGGGAGGGGCGGTGGCGACGACGGGGCGGGGCGCGCAGACTCCCTGCGGGGAGACTGGTGGGCCGCGCCGCGCCAGCTCAATGAAGAATTTTGGCAGTATAACAACTTCCAGTGCTGGAGGAATCCTTTACCACCTATTGATCTTCCGGGCAAGAATGAAGTGGTTGAGATTAATATGGAGTCCTGACAGAAGGAGCTGAAGAAATGGGTTTTTCTGAATTTGAGGAGACATCTCTAAGTGAATTTATGTCTTCTTAAGGAAAAAAGTTATTTTCCATACTTGATGTGATATCATTCCCAAACCTGAAAAATGAGGAAAAGTTGTTTTAAAGATAAATGCCTGCAGTCACTACTGTACCTCCCAATAGGGGTTTGTCAAGGATATATAGTGCGTTTACAGGAGAAGTATTTTATGTATGCATTCTTAAGAAAAATTTATGTTTAGGTTCTAAATTTGAAGATATCAATCTTATACAAAGGAATTCTGACAGTTTTAGAAATAGATGGGAAGCATTCAGATATTCCTCTTCTTGCACCAAAAAGTTAATTTGTGCTACATGAAATGAATATTGTTTTATAATAACGTATTAATAAAATGCTTTCTAATATATTTCATCGACTCTTCTTCGTTGAACAAATAGCTGACTTAAACATTTATGCAAACTTAAAATGTGGGGGATTCTTTCTGAAACCTGGTATTGTTTTTGTTTTGTTTTATTTATTTATTTTGGCTGCAAGAAGGTTTTCTCTAGTTGTGGTGAGCGGGGGCTACTCTTCTTTGCGGTGCACAGGCTTCTCACTGTGGTGGCTTCTCTTGTTGCAGAGCACAGGCTCTAGGCGCAAGGGCTTCAGTAGTTGTGACACGCGGGCTCAGTAGTTGTGGCTCACAGGCTCTAAAGCACAGGCTCATGGGCTCAGTTGCTCTGCAGCATGTGGGATCTTCCCAGACCATGGGTCAAGCCCGTGTCCCCTGCATTGGCAGGGTGATTCTTAACCACTGTGGCACCAGGGATCTCCCCCCGGTATTGTTCTTTTTTTCTTTATCCCCTTAGTTTATTTATTTATTTATTTTTTAAATTGTTATTGGTATAGTTGATTTACAATGTTGTGTTAGTTTCTGCTGTACAGCAAAGTGAATCAGTTATACATATACATATATCCACTCTTTTCTAGATTCTTTGCCCATATAGGTCATTACAGAGTATTAAGTAGAGTTCCCTGTGCTATACAGTAAGTCCTTATCCAGAATCCATTTTATTTTATTTTTTAAAATTTTATTTTATTTTATTTTATTTTAAAAAATTTTTTAACATCTTTATTGGAGTATAATTGATTTATGATGGTGTGTTAGTTTCTGCTTTATAAGAAAGTAAATCAGCTATACATATACATATATCCCGGTATCTCTTCCCTCTTACGTCTGCCTGACTCCCACCCTCCCTATCCCACCCCTCTAGGTACTCACAAAGCACCGAGCTAATCTCCCTGTGCTATGCGGCTGCTTCCTACTAGCTATCTATTTTACATTTGGTAGTGTATATTAGTCGATGCCACTCTCTCATTTTGTCCCAGCTTACCCTTCCCCCTCCCTGAGTCCTCAAGTCCATTCTCTAGTAGGTCTGCATCTTTATTCCCGTCTTGCCCCTAGGTTCTTCATGACCTTTTTTTTTTTTTTTTAGATTCCATATATATGTGTTACCATGTTTTTCTCTTTCTGACTTACTTCACTCTGTATGACAGTCTCTAGGTCCAACCACCTCATTCTTTTTTATGGCTTCTTTTTTATGGCTGAGTAATATTCCATTGTATATATGTGCCACATCTTCTTTATCCATTCATCTGTACATGGGCACTTAGGTTGCTTCCATGTCCTGGCTATTGTAAATAGAGCTTCAATGAGCATTGTGGTATATGACTCTTTTTGAACTATGGTTTTCTAAGGGTATATGCCCAGTAGTGGGATTGCTGGATCGTATGGTAGTTCTATTTTTAGTTTTTTAAGGAACCTCCATACTGTTCTCCATAGTGGCTGTATCAATTTACATTCCCACCAACAGTGCAAGAGGGTTCCCTTTTCTCCACACCCTCTCCAGCATTTATTGTTTGTAGATTTCTTGATGATGGCAATTCTGACTGGGGTGAGATGATATCTCACTGTAGTTTTGACTTGTATTTCTCTAATGATTAATGATGTTGAGCATTCCTTCATGTCTTTGTTCACAATCTGTATATCTTCTTTGGAGAAATGTCTATTTAGGTCTTCTGCCCATTTTTGGATTGGGTTGTTTGTTTTTTTGATATTGAGTTGCATGAGCTGCTTGTAAATTTTGGAGATTAACCCTTTGTCAGTTGCTTCATTTGCAAATATTTTCTCCCATTCTAAGGGTTGTCTTTTCGTCTTGTTCATGGTTTCCTTTGCTGTGCAAAAGCTTTGAAGTTTCATTAGGTCCCATTTGTTTCTTTTTCTTTTTCTTTCCATTTCTCTAGCAGGTGGGTCCAAAAGGATCTTGCTGTGATTTATGACATAGAGTGTTCTGCCTATGTTTTCCTCTAAGAGTTTTATAGTGTCTGGCCTTACATTTAGGTCTTTAGCCCATTTTGAGTTTACTTTTGTGTATGGTGTTAGGGAGTGTTCTAATTTCATTCTTTTACATGTAGCAGTCCAGTTTTCCCAGCACCACTTATTGAAAAGGCTGTCTTTTTTCCATTGTATATTCTTGCCTACTTTATCAAAGATAAGGTGACCGTATGTGTGTGGGTTTATGTCAGGGCTTTCTGTCCTGTTCCATTGATCTGTGTTTCTGTTTTTGTGCCAGTACCATACTATCTTGATTACTGGAGCTTTGTAGAATAGTCTGAAATCAGGGAGCCTGATTCCTCCACCTCCGTTTTTTTTTTTTTTTTCTCAAGATTGACTTGGCTATTTGGAGTCTTTTGTGTTTACAAGTTGTGTAATCTTTTGTTCTACTTCTGTGAAAAATGCCATTGGTAGTTTGATAGGGATTGCATTGAATCTGCAGATTGCTTTGAAGAGTAGAGTCATTTTCACAATGTTAATTCTTCCAGTCCAAGAACATGGTATATCTCTCCATCTGTTTGTATCAGCTTTAATTACTTTCATCAGTGTCTTATAGTTTTCTGCATGCAGGTCTTTTGTTTCCTTAGGTAGGTTTATTCCTAGGTATTTTATTCTTTTTGTTGCAACGGTAAATGGGAGTGTTTCCTTAACTTCTCTTTCAGATTTTTCATCATTAGTGTATAGGAATGCCAGAGATTTCTGTGCATTAATTTTGTATCCTGCTACTTTACCAAATTCATTGATTAGCTCTAGTAGTTTTCTGGTAGCATCTTTAGGATTCTCTATGTATAGTATCATGTCATCTGCAAACAGTGACAGCTTTACTTCTTCTTTTCCGATTTGGATTCCTTTTATTTCCTTTTCTTCTCTGATTGCTGTGGCTAAAACTTCCAAAACTATGTTGAATAAGAGTGGTGAGAGTGGGCAACCTTGTCTTGTTCCTGACCTTAGTGGAAATGCTTTCAGTTTTTCGCCATTGAGGATGATGTTGGCTGTGGGCTTGTCATATACGGCCTTTATTATATTGAGGAAAGTTCCCTCTACACCTACTTTCTGCAGGGTTTTTATCATAAATGGGTGTTGAATTTTGTCAAAAGCTTTCTCTGCATCTATTGAGATGATCATATGGTTTTTCTCCTTCAATTTGTTAATATGGTTAATCACATTGATAGATTTGCGTATATTGAAGAATCCTTGCATTCCTGGAATAAACCCCACTTGATCATGGTGTATGATCCTTTTAATGTGCTGTTGGATTCTGTTTGCTAGTATTTTGTTGAGGATTTTTGCATCTATGTTCATCAGTGATATTGGCCTGTAGTTTTCTTTCTTTGTGACATCCTTGTCTGGTTTTGGTATCAAGGTGATGGTGGCCTCGTAGAATGAGTTTGGGAGTGTTCCTCCCTCTGCTATATTTTGGAAGAGTTTGAGAAGAATAGGTGTTAGCTCTTCTCTAAATGTTTGATAGAATTCGCCTGTGAAGCCATCTGGTCCTGGGCTTTTGTTTGTTGGAAGATTTTTAATCACAGTTTCAATTTCAGTGTTTGTGATTGGTCTGTTCATATTTTCTATTTCTTCCTGATTCAGTCTTGGCAGTTTGTGCATTTCTAAGAATTTGTCCATTTCTTCCAGATTGTCCATTTTATTGGCATAGAGTTGCTTGTAGTAATCCCTCATGATTTTTTGTATTTCTGCAGTGTCAGTTGTTACTTCTCCTTTTTCATTTCTGATTCTATTGATTTGAGTCTTCTCCCTTATTTTCTTGATGAGTCTGGCTAATGGTTTATCTATTTTGTTTATCTTCTCAAAGAACCAGCTTTTAGTTTTATTGATCTTTGCTATTGTTTCCTTCATTTCTGATCTGATCTTTATGATTTCTTTCCTTCTGCTAACTTTGGGGTTTTCTTGTTCTTCTTTCTCTAATTGCTTTAGGTGTAAGGTTAGGTTGTTTTTTTGAGAAGTTTCTTTTTTCTTAAGGTAGGATTGTTTTGCTATAAACTTCCCTCTTAGAACTGCTTTTGCTGAATCCCATAGGTTTTGGGTCATTGTGTTTTCATTGTCATTTGTTTCTATGTATTTTTTGATTTCCTCTTTGATTTCTTCAGTGATCTCTTGGTTATTAAGTAGTGTATTGTTTAGCCTCCATGTGTTAGTGTTTTTTACAGATTTTTTCCTGTAATTGATATCTAGTCTCATAGCGTTGTGGTCGGGAAATATACTTGATATAATTTCAATTTTCTTAAATTTACCAAGGTTTGATTTGCGACCCATGATATGATCTATCCTGGAGAATATTCCATGAGCACTTGAGAGGACAGTGTATTCTGTTGTTTTTAGATGGAATGTCCTATAAATATCAATTAGGTCCATCTTGTTTAATGTATCATTTAAAGCTTGTGTTTCCTTATTTATTTTCATTTTGGATGATCTGCCCATTGGTGAAAGTGGAGTTTTAAAGTCCCCTACTATGATTGTGTTACTGTCGATTTCCCCTTTCATGCCTGTTAGTACTTGCCTTATGTATTGAGGTGCTCCTATGTTGGGCGCATAAATATTTACAATTGTTATATCGTCTTCTTGGATTGATCCTTTGATCATTATATAGTGTCCTTCTTTGTCTCTTGTAATAGTCTTTGTTTTAAAGTCTATTTTGTCTGATATGAGAATTGCTACTCCAGCTTTCTTTTGATTTCCGTTTGCATGGAGTATCTTTTTCCATCCCCTCAGTTTCAGTCTGTATGTGTCCCTAGGTCTGAAGTGGGTCTCTTGTAGACAGCATATATATGGGTCTTGTTTTTGTATCCATTCAGCCAGGCTATGTCTTTTGGTTGGAGCATTTAATCCATTTACATTTAAGGTAATTATTGATATGTATGTTCCTATTCCCATTTTCTTAATTGTTTTGGGTTTGTTATTGTAGGTCTTTTCCTTCTCTTGTGTTTCCTACCTAGAGAAGTTCCTTTAGCATTTGTTGTAAAGCTGGTTTGGTGGTGCTGAATTGTCTTAGCTTTTGTTTCTCTGTAAATATTTTAATTTCTCTTCTCATTTAATTTGAATGAGATCCTTGCTGGATAGAGTAATGTTGGTTGTAGGTTTTTCCCTTTCGTCACTTTAAATATGTCCTGCCACTCCCTCTGGCTTAAAGAGTTTCTGCTGAATGATCAGCTGTTAACTTTATGGGGATTCCCTTGTATGTTATTTGTTGTTTTTCCCTTGCTGCTTTTAATAGTTTTTCTTCATATTTAATATTTGATAGTTTCATTAATATGTGTCTTGGCATGTTTCTCCTTGGATTTATCCTCTGTGGGACTCTCTGTGCTTCTTGGACTTGATTGACAATTTTCTTTCCCATATTAGGGAAGTTTTCAACTCTAATCTCTTCACATATTTTCTCAGTCCCTTTCTTTTTCTCTTCTTCTTCTGGGACCCCTATAATTCGAATGTTCATGTGTTTAATATTGTCCCAGAGGTCTCTGAGCCTGTCCTCAATTCTTTTCATTCTTTTTTCTTTATTCTGCTCTGCAGTAGTTATTTCCACTCTTTTATCTTCCAGGTCACCTATCAATTCTTCTGCCTCAGTTATTCTGCTACTGATTCCTTCTATAGAATTTTTAATTTCATTTATTGTGTTGTTCATTATTGTTTGTTTGCTCCTTAGTTCTTCTAGGTCCTTGTTAAACATTTCTTGTATTTTCTCCATTCTATTTCCAAGATTTTGGATCATCTTTACTATCATTTTTCTGAATTCTTTTTCAGGTAGACTGCCTATTTCCTCTTCATTTGTTAGGTCTGGTGGGTTTTTACCTTGCTCCTTCATCTGCTGTGTTTTTCTCTGTCTTCTTATTTTGCTTAACTTACTGTGTTTGGGGTCTCCTTTTCGCAGGCTGCAGGTTCATAATTCCCGTTGTTTTTGGTGTCTGTCCCCAGTGGCTAAGGTTGGTTCAGTGGGTTGTGTAGGCTTCCTGGTGGAGGGGACTAGTGCCTGTGTTCTGGTGGATGAGGGTGGATCTTGTCTTTCTGGTAGGCAGGTCCACATCTGCTGTGTGTTTTGGGGTGTCTGTGAACTTAGTATGATTTTAGGCAGCCTTTCTGCTAATGGGTGGGGCTGTGTTCCTGTCTTGCTAGGTGTTTGGCATAGGGTTCCAGCACCATAGCTTACTGGTCGTTTAATGGAGTTGGTGTTGAGACGGAGATCTCTGGGAGTTTTTCACCGTTTGATATTATGTGGAGCTGGGATGTCTGTGGTCGACCAATGTCCTGAACTTGGCTCTCCCACTTCAGAGGCACTGCCCTGACACCCAGTCGGAGCACCGAGACCCTTTTGGGAGGTCTGAGGTCTTCTGCCAGCACTCAGTAGGTGTTCTGTAGGAGTTGTTCCACATGTAGATGTATTTCTGATGTATTTGTTGGGGGGAAGGTCTCTCCACGTCTTACTCTTCTGCCATCTTGAAGCTCCTTCCCCCTTGTATTGTTTTAAAAGAGCTTTCTAAATGTAAAGTAGTGAAAATTTTAATTGGGTAAGATATTTGCATAAGTTCCAATATTTAACATTTGTTAAACTTGACTTTGGGCAATCAAAAATGGATAAAAAGCAAGGAGAAATGAGTAGGTGCTTCCTTTCCCCTTTTCCCAGGATAAGAGGAAAGAAATTTATCATATTTCTTTTTCTTTTCTTTTTTTTATAAATTCCTTGGTTTTGGGTTGTTTTGAGGGTATGGTGTTTAATGCTTATTACGTTAGACTTGTAGTTGTAAACACTGACAACACTTCAAAAGGTTTTGAATGGGCCCCACTCCTGAGAGATTCTCATGTAATTGTTCTGAGGTGGACTTTGGGTGTAGCTATTTATTTTAAGCACCAGGTCTCCTTCCTCCCGTTCCTCAAATGAGCAGACCTGTTCGAGAACCACTAGACTAATGATAGTTTTTCCTGCTTAAAGGAGATAAGTAGCTTGAGCTGAAGCTCTGCCTCCTTAATTAGCTTTGTTTTTATTTTGCTCTGTTGAGTGCTTTGTTACAACTAAATTATTGTGTCATTATTACTGTTTTATTGTTAAAGAAATAAAGTAAACAATTTGTGTTTGAGTTTTAAAAAAAAAGTTAGTGTAGAAATTTCTATGCTACTTTCTCTTTTTCTCTCCAATATGTTTCATAGATGTAGCAGTAACCTATGTTGGAAGTCTGTTGCCAAGTCAGCACAAAGAAATTTTAGCACATGATTTGTAGACAAAGCTTAACAACTATGAAAGCATATTTTTAAATGCATATTTTAAATATTAGACTCAGCTACTACCCCTTAAGATCTCATAGGTTTAAGTTAAAATAATAAAAATACCATTTAGAGTCAATCAATATGTAATCAAGAAGAAATATCTGCTGGAAAAATACCATTTTACTTTAGTTTTAAAAATCTCTTTATTATTATTATTTTTTTTAAATCTCTTGTTCCCCCCCACACTCCCTACTAATTATTTCAAATAATGGAGGAGAGATTGAAACCAATCAATTAACTTGTCAATTTTTTCAGTCTTCAAAGAACCAACTTTTGGCTTTGATGATTTATGTTTATCTTCATTTTATTTTTACTAAAATTTTCTTGAGTTTATTTGGTGTTCTTTTTTAAAAAATGAATTTCTTGAGATAATTACTTAGATTTTTTTTATTTTCAGCTTTTCATAGTCTAAAAAAAAGCTTCAGACTATTATTTTTATTCTAAGCATAGATTTAGCTGTATTCCACAAGTTTTAATGTGTCATATTTTCTTTTTATTCAGTTTAAAATATTTGATAATGACCACTGTAGTTTCTTCAATGACCCATGGTTTACTTAGAAATGTTTTGCAGACTTTACAACCATTTGAGGAGTGTTTTTAGCTGTATATTTATTATCAAGTTTTGAGATTGATTGAGTTTGTTTTATGGCTCAGCATATGATCAACTGAGATAACTGTATGTGTATGTAAAAAATATGTGTCTGTGGTAGAGGATGCAGTGCCCTGGGTATATCAATGAGGCACAATCTGTTAATATTTGTTTAAATCTTCTATACAGTTACTGATTTGTTGGGGGTCTGCTTATTCTACCAGATAATGTTCCATCTATTGTACATGTGTCTTATTTCTTTTTCTAACTCTGTCCATTTTTTTTACTTTTATATGTTAACATATACATATTTTTAACATTTTTATTTAGGTACAGTAATGTACCTTTATATATTTTTAAATTATATTTTCTAGTAGATAGACTCTTATTATTAGAACACATCTCTCTTTAGTAATGAATCTTGACTCAAATTCTATTTTGTCTACTTTAGTTATAAGTCAATTAAGAAACAAATAACAAGTTTGTAGATTTAATCCTCAATATATCTATAACTATTTTAAATATAAACACACAATGATAATTTAAAGACAAAGATTTTCATAATGCCACATTTGTCAAATCAGCTTTCGTTTGGTTCAGTTTTGCATAATGTGTTTTCCATCTTTTTATATTCATTCATTCTGTCTCTGAACATGTATATTATTTGTTTTGTATGGAATGCATAGTTTTTATTTTTACTTTTATTTATTCTTTTATTTATACATTTATTTATTTAGGCTGCACAGCACAGCTTGCAGGATCTTAGTTCCCTGACCAGGGATTGAACCTGGGCCCTGGCAGTGAAAGCACGGAGTGCTAACCACTGGACCACCAGGGAATTCCCTGTAGTTTTTATTTTTAATTAATTATGATAGATGTTCCCAAACTTAGTTCACAGCGCTCTTGGGTTCTTAATAATTTGTTCACGTCATTCCTAGCCAAAAAAGAAATACTTAACAGTTTTATTTATTAAATAACTGGACCCAAACCGCTTAATGAGTCTTGTGCCCACCATAATTCTTAATAATAGAATGTTAGACAATGCTCAACTTCTCAAACCTTGGAATCAGATTGTAAACTGCCACCTAATTTCCTATACCATTAATTTTCATTTGGTACTTTTTCTTTATCACAATCACTGCTGAAAACCCAGCTTTGCAAAGATTTGATGTCATCAAGCAGAACTTTCTGCAACCTAATGTAACTGGGAGCTACTCTGAGTTAGCAGTTTGCAAAATATGTGAGAGATATCAAATATTGCTGTGTTTCCACTGAAAATTTAAAATATTCCTTAGGTCTCCTGTGAATTTATGAAGGCCCCCAGGGCACCTCAGCCCACAGTTTGGGAAATGCAGTAGTATGACAGTCTTTGTATTTAAAGTGGAATTGTCTGTCTATATTTAATATAATTATTGATGCCTTTGGGACTCAATCAATTATCTTACTATTTGTTTTTTATTGATCCTATGTTTTCTATGTGCTTTATTCTCTTCTATTTTGCCTTCTTATTGATTATCAATTATACTTATTATTTTACTTATTTCTTTCTATTAGATTATTATGAACATAATAATAATCTACTTTTATTGTTCCTTTAAAGATAATGTGCATCCCTCCAACATAGGAGCACCTCAATACATAAGGCAAATACTAACAGCCATAAAAGGGGAAATCGACAGTAACACATTCATAGTAAGGGACTTTAACACCCCACTTTCACCCATGGACAGATCATCCAAAATGAAAATAAATAAGGAAACACAAGCTTTAAATGATATATTAAACAAGATGGACTTAATTGATATTTACAGGACATTCCATCCAAAAACAACAGAATACAAATCTAGAAACAATAAATCCTGGAGAGGGTGTGGAGAAAAGGGAACACTCTTGCACTGCTGGTGGGAATGTAAATTGATACAGCCACTATGGAGAACAGTATGGAGGTTCCTTAAAAAACTACAAACAGAGCTACCATATGACCCAGCAATACCACTACTGGGCATATACCCTGAGAAAACCATAATTCAAAAAGAGTCATGTACCAAAATGTTCATTGCAGCTCTATTTACAATAGCCAGGACATGGAAGCAACCTAAGTGTCCATCATCGGATGAATGGATAAAGAAGATGTGGCACATATATACAATGGAATATTACTCAGCCATAAAAAGAAACGAAATTGAGATATTTGTTGTGAGGTGGATGGACCTAGAGTCTGTCATACAGAGTGA
>NW_006799516.1:33088-83278 GCF_000442215.2 Lipotes vexillifer
CTGGTGGGAATGTGAATTGGTACAGCCACTATGGAGAACAGTATGGAGGTTCCTTAAACAACTACAAATAGAACTACCATATGACCCAGCAATCCCACTACTGGGCATATACCCTGAGAAAACCATAATTCAAAAAGAGTCATGTACCAAAATGTTCATTGCAGCTCTATTTACAATAGCCAGGACATGGAAGCAACCTAAGTGTCCATCATCGGATGAATGGATAAAGAAGATGTGGCACATATATACAATGGAATATTAACCATAAAAAGAAACAAAATTGAGTTATTTGTAGTGAGGTGGATGGACCTAGAGTCTGTCATACAGCGTGAAGTAAGTCAGAAAGAGAAAAACAAATACCGTATGCTAACACATATATATGGAATCTAAGAAAAAAAAAAAGGTCATGAAGAACCTAGGGGTAAGACGGAAATAAAGACACAGACCTACTAGACAATGGACTTGAGGATATGGGGAGGGGGAAGGGTAAGCTGTGACAAAGTGAGAGAGTGGCATGGACATATATACACTACCAAATGTAAAATAGATAGCTAGTGGGAAGCAGCCACATAGCACAGGGAGATCAGTGCTTTGTGACCACATAGAGGGGTGGGATAGAGAGGATGTAAGGGAGGGAGACGCAAGAGGGAAGAGATCTGGGATCATATGTATATGTATAACTGATTCACTTTGTTATAAAGCAGAAACTAACACACCACTGTAAAGCAATTATACTCCAATAAAGATGTTAAAAAAAAAGATAATGCGCATCCTTAACATAGTAACAGGTAATTAACAATTATAACTTCCCCAACAATGCAAGATCCATAGAAAATGCTAACTCCATTTACTTCCCTCCTGTCTTTTGTTCTATCATTATCATGTACTTAAATTCTACATACATTTTAAACTAACACTAGTCATAATCAATGTACACACTGCAGGCTGTTTGCTGGGCTGTAACCATTTGCTGCTAACCTGAACCCTAATGGCAATGGACTCCCTCAGCAGGCTCAGCTAAAATTTTGAAAATCTGTGTGGAAATATGTGGTAGGCTAGATAATGAGCTCCCAAAACATCCATGCCCTAATCCTTGGAAACTGTGAATGTTACATAAGATGGCAACAGTGCTTTGCAGATGTGATTCAGTTAAAAACCTTGAAATGGGAAGATCATCCTGGATTATTTGGATGGACCCTAAATTTAATCACAAAGGTCCTTATTGGAAAGAAGCAAAGGATCAAAGGAAACCAAAGAAGATTTGAAAATGGTGCACTGCTGACTTTGAAAGTAGAGAAAGGGGGCATGAGCCAAAGGATGTACGCTGCCTCTGGAAGGTAGAAAGAGCAAGTAAACCTATACTCCACTTGAGCATCCAGAAAGAACACAACTCTGTGGACCCATTGTAGCTTTTGACCTCCAGAACTTTAAGAGATTAAATTTCTGTTGTTTTAAGCTACTGAGTTTGTGGCAATTTGTTATAGCAGCAATCAGAAACTAACACAAAAGATAATGGCACATGGTGTTAAAAAGTTTGAATTTGTAGAGACCTGGCCTTGAATCCAATACTTACTAGCTGTGGGGTCTTAGATGAGCTGCTTAAATTTCTTTGCACCTCAGTTTCACCTTCATAAAAGTGATAATAATATTTACCTAGTACTTTTGCTGAGAGGGTCAAAGATGCAAAGTATTTAGTAGCATCTTATACATAGAAAGCACTTAATAAATTGTCGTTATAGTAGTTATCATCCATAGAGAAAGGTAGATGCTAACAGGTAGATTTGAATATTCTGCAAAAGTGGGCATGCTCACTTTGCTTCCAAGAGCTTATTTTCTACCTAGGTGTTCAGAGCTAGTTTAGAATAAACTTGTCTAGTTGGAAAAGCCCTGAAGGACCTCAGTGACCAGTGATCTCAGAAGTTCTCCTGAATGAGTGTGTCCCAGATTCAGGCTGGGATTTAATCTCTGCAACCCATGAGTTCTATCATGGTTCCCACCGGACCACTGACAGACATGAGAATTCCTGAAGAAACTGGATCCAACTAGCCATTAGGCCTACAGAGTTGCTAAGTTGCTTTTTCCTGTTTAATGGCTTTAATCAGAATTAGGGGACTAAATCTGTGTACCCTACTTAAGCAAAGGATGGTGATCCAAGAAAGCTCATATTTCTTAATTATTTTTTCCTAATATTAGACAGTCTTATATCTATCATTACACATTATCTTTATTAAACCAGCAATTGTTAAGCACGAGTGCCCTTGCCTATGTTTCTTTCCTCATCTCGTACAACTGTCTCCTCTGACTGAGCTGTAGTCCTTCCCCGCCACAACCCATTCTCCCCCTTCTTTAAGATATATGTTCTTTCTTCTTTCTGTGATATTCCCTCCATGTGATTACTTTTATCTTCATTCTGACTTTCACTCTTCTTCCAGGTCTCTGCTAAAATGCTGCTTCCTTTTTGAAGCCTTCCCTGACCCTCCCAGGGATTTTGGATCTGGACTACTGCCCTCTGCCCACCCCCATAATAATGTCTAATTGGACGCTTTACTTTTCCTTTTATATCACTTACTATAAGTTGTGTTTTTTATATTTATGTGCTTTTAAAAATATCTATTTCTCTCAATAGGTATTAGACATGCATATTAGACATGCATAATATGAAGGCAAGAAGCCCCATGATTTTTGCTCCTCTAAACTAATACCTAGTCCAGGTGCCTAGCACTCAATTATAAGCAGTCTGTGCATATTTGTTGCAATGAATAGATGAATGATGAATTACCTACAAAACAAAAATATCAAGAGTCCGGGCTATATCCCTAAAAGCTCTAATTCAGTGGTTGTGGGTTACAGCCCACAAAATTATCTTTTTAAAAAGCTTCACAGGTGATTTTGATAGATAACAGCACTTTGAGAACCACCGTGACAAACAGGAAAAAGCTACCAAGTAAAAAACAACTCCTGTGATTTCAAATGTTATGCCTTCACCTTTTCTTTAGTTGATATGTGGGATGAGTGTAATTTTGATATTCATCTCATCCATTGATGCTGGACAAGGGAAGAGATTCCAAATGGACCTTCTGGTGCCAAAAGTTTTACTAGGAGAGGCTGAATGTCACAGCAAAGCTCACAAGGAGAAGACAGAGATCTAAAACAAAAAAGCAAATGGAATGGATAGTTTTTGGAATGGCATTACTTTCCTTTAATTACCTAAAATTCTTACCTGAGTTCTGGGTATAGTATATGGAATAATTAAAAATTCAAATTTGGATAATATCCCAAATAAAAAAGAATATATGAAACTTCACCTGAGAAAGCTTGATCTAGTTTCTTTTCCCTCCTTCATTGCCAATCCCTCAAATTATGGCTGGTTCCTATGATAACTATATTAATATGAACTCTGTAAACTCAAGATCTACAAGAGTTTACAAAAAAAATTTTTGTATACCTTTATTAAGATATATTAAATACAGTAAGTGTACAATTTGATGACTCTTGACATATGTATGCACCATGAAATGATCACCATGATCAAGACAACAAACATTTCCATAACACTCCCTACAGTTTCCTAATGTTTCTTTGTAATCCATCCATCTCTCTATCTCCTTCTCTAGGCAATCTCCAACCTGCTTCCTCTTACACAGATTGATCTGACTTCTAGAATTTTATATAAACTGAATCACTCAGTTTGTACTTTTTATTTTTGTCTAACTTTCACACAGCATAATTATTTTGAGAATAATCCAGGTGTTGCATATAAAAATTTGCATGGTTTTGCTTTGTTTTGTTTGCTGAATAACATTCAGTTGCAAAAATGCACCTTAATTTAGTTTACCCTTTCAGCTGTTGAAGGACTTTTGAATTGTTTCCAGTTGTTGGCTGTTACAAATAAAACCGCTATAAAAATTCATGAACAAGTCTTTATGAGGACATATGCTTTCATTTCTCTTGAGTAAATACCTAGGAGTGAAATGCTTAGATACATGTGTGTTTAACTTTTTAAGAAACTGCCAAAACTCTGTTTCCAAAGT
The DNA here is from genome assembly GCF_000442215.2 of Lipotes vexillifer. Taxonomy (NCBI): domain Eukaryota; kingdom Metazoa; phylum Chordata; class Mammalia; order Artiodactyla; family Lipotidae; genus Lipotes; species Lipotes vexillifer. Next base: position 37,120 of record NW_006799516.1, read on the forward strand.
GGTTGTATCATTTTACCAATGAGCAATGTATGATAATTCTAGTTACTTCACCTTATAGCCAATACTTGGCATGGTGAGTTTTTAAAATTTTAGCCATTCTGGTGGGTGTATAGTGTCATCTCATTGTGATTTTTGTCTTGGATGACACAGTCCACTTTGAAATATACCTGACTCAAAACTTCTACTCAAGGCAGGTTGATTTATTCTATACTATAAGTACAAACTACCCTTTATTTCTTCCATGTCTGTTCAAACATGAGCTGACAACCTGGAGTATGTTCTGCTCCCCATACTGCATACTCTCCTTTATTGAAGGGACCTGAAAATGTTTTGCTTAAGTAACTCTTTAAGTTAAAGAAATAAAGAGCATGTACTTAAAATTTTTTTATATATTTTATATTTAAATATTTAAATATATTTATATATTTTATGATATATATTAAATGTTATATATTTGGTGTATTATATAATATATAATATGTACTACATACTTTGTTATAATGTATAATATACATTAGATTTTCTATATGGCATAATATAATATATACTTTGGTATTAAATAATATATGATATTTAATATGCACATTATGTATTATATAGATTAATATTATATATTATATATAATCTATACAAACTATAAGAAGCTAATATTAGGTATTACATTATAATATATATTATATAACTTAATAAAGCTATTATATATAATTATATGTTTGTAATATACAATGTAATCATACATGCTATGTTATATAACAGTATAAATATAGCATATGTTTTATAATATAAATTTAACAATTTTTGTATATAAAACAGTATGTTATATTACAGAATATAACATAATTATATTGTTAATTTATATGTAACATGTTATATTATGTATATTTAAATGTTAAATATATTTAAACATGTATATTTACCAAATGAGGGTGCCAGAGTCTGCTCCATGTCCAAAGTGGTCCTAGCAATGCTTAACTACTGTGCTAATTTTTATGTAAAATAAATATCCCTGTGAAAACATGCTTTACAATCTTTTTTTTTGGATTCACTTCTCTAGTGCTGTTAAAGCCATGCTCCTTCCACTCAGGTTAAGATCACTGGATCTCCCTTTTCAATCACCCCATGGCCTTCAGGCTCTTGTGTGACTTCCTAGTAATGGTTTTGTAGATCCCCATGGGGATTTTCAGGTTATAAAACCCTGTCACACACACTATCTCATCTGATTCTTACAATAACCCTCTCAGATAGCAGAATGCCAATTATGTTTATTTTATATGTGTGGACTCTCAAGATCAGGAATGTTAATTGACTTGCTGGGTTCAAGGCTCCCAGCTAGTAAGTAGCAGAGGCTGGACAAACCAGAACCCTGGCCTCCTAATTAAGGAGATTTCATAAAACCCCACCACCCTACCACCCTGTATGCATACACCTTGGAGGCATAGCTCTCTCTTACATTTCTTGCAAACTCCAAAGTGCTGTGCAAACTCTCTGCATTCCATCAGCATTTTCTTTAGCTAAATTACTTTGGCAAGTAAATTACTAGATAGTTTAGTTTAGGCTGTTTCACATTTTGAAGTTATTATGATGACCTTAGGAAATTTTGTTTTGTAATTAATAGTGTCTGGCAGGGAGGGGGAAGGGTAAGCTGGGATGAAGTGAGAGAGTAGCACTGACATATATACGCTACCAAATGTAAAATAGATAGCTAGTGGGAAGAAGCTGCATAGCACAGGGAGATCAGCTTGGTGCTTTGTGACCACCTGGAGGGGTGGGATAGGGAGGGTGGGAGGGAGACACAAGAGGAAGGGGATATGAGGTTATATGTATATATATAGCTGATTCACTTTGTTATGCAGCAGAAACTAACACAACATTATAAAGCAATTATACTCCAATAAAGATGTTAAAAAAATTAGTTCCATAAATTGAACAAATGTTACATTAAAAATAAATTGACATTGAAAAAAAAAATAGTGTCTGTGATTGTACTATAATAGTAATTTAATAAACACGGACAGGCTACAACAACATTCCAGTAAGAAGAGAGCCAGATAGCCACAAAGTCCACAAAAATTATAAGCACAGATTGCTTAACTTACTTGGCATGCTTCTTTTCTGAAAATAAAGCTTTAGGTTTTATCCCATTTCTTCAGTGAACAGGTTCTTTTATGACGTCTAAGGAGATAAGATATTAATAGCAATTTCTTTGGAAACTTGGTTTCCCTTTTCCTCTTAGAAGAGAAGCCACAATCAAATAATGAATGGGGGCTTCCCTGGTGGCACAGTGGTTGAGAGTCCGCCTGCCGATGCAGGGGACACGGGTTCGTGCCCCGGTCTGGGAGGATACCGCGAGCCGCGGAGCAGCTGGGCCCGTGAGCCATGGCCGCTGAGCCTGCGCGTCCGGAGCCTGGAGCCTGTGCTCCGCAGCGGGAGAGGCCGCAGCGGTGAGAGGCCCGTGTACCGCAAAACAAATAAATAAATAAATACATAAATAATAATGAATGCAAAACGTCTAGTGACAGCAAAGAGCAAACTGAGTTGTCAAGAAGAGGCTGGACAAAAAAAGACTGTCTCTTCAACCAAGATGTTGACATTAGTCTAAGCAACTAAGAAGACTTCTAGGAAAGCCAAAAATAAGAAGAGAAGGGTTCTAATCTTTGTTTACCTGTTTGAAGCTAACGGAAGGTAGGGAGGATGCCACATCAAGATTTTCATGATAGTTTTGTTCTAAACAATTGACTAAAATGGGACAATATGTAAATATCTCTACACTCTCCTTCTACTGGTGACGTTTACACTGAGGGTTCTGCAGCTTAGCTAGCTCTTCTAACCCCAAGCACCTGGGATCTGTAATGATGGCAGTGGTTGTTTGGGGTGTGGGTGGGGTGAATATAGCCGGATGCAGGGCACTTTTCAGGTGATAATTGCAACCCCTGGACTGCTTGTCCAAACACTCTCGTGAACAAAGAGCTGAAGTAATGACGATAGAAATCAAGTGGCAGGCCCTGTGTTAGACCTTTGACACGCTTTATGCCATTTAGGTACCAACCCCATGAGGTACAGAGATCAGTATTCGCATTGACAGATGACGAAACACGTGTAGTAACTTTCCTCACAATTAATATGTTTCTAGGATTAGAACCCAAGTTTTCGAATTTCCAACCCCCCTTTCTTTCCCTGTGATCAGCGCCACACTGCTATAAGCCAGTCTCTGTATTAACACAAAGGCAAGCAATTCCGTGCAGCACCTGTTCATCGTCTGCGCTGAGCACAACATAAGCCCCCCCGAAGAGAGGAATTCGACTAGTGCCAGCAGGGTCCCGGGACACAGAGGGGAATCCCGGAGCCGACTTGCCTTTTCGCGCGCCTGGCGCATGGAAAGAGACACTTCGGACGCGAGGGCCAGCGAGGTAGTGCCCGCCGCGCCCGCTCCCACGCCCGCCCGCATCTCACCCCAGGCCGCCGGCAGCGCGAGCAGCACCAGAACCGCCAGGAGGGCTCCTCCGGGACAGAAGGTAGGGAACGCTGGCGGCAGGAGAGGCTCCCGGCTCCTCGGAGAAGTGGCTCCCATCGTCCCCAAGGGCCTCTAGTAACCAGATGCGATCTCGGAGAAAATCGAAGTCAGGGGAAAGTGCAGGCGAGAGAAGTACCACACACCCGGTTCCGCTCCCAGGGTCTGAGAAGCGTGGCGGAGGTTCCGGGACAAAAAGCTTTTGACCACAACTTCCCCTTGGTGAGCAAGGTCTTGTTTACTCTCAGTTTGCATTGTTTCTAACAAGTGTCACTCCCAAAGACCACCTTAGAGATCCAGGTACAGGAGGAAAATCTGGCAGCGCTTTCAGCTCCTTGATGTATTCCGCGTGTGAGGATGGGACAAGACAAAGGCGGTGGATTCTCACAACTTCGCTCTTATACACCCCTGCACGACTTTTCCCCTTCTCAAGAATCCACGTGTGTAGGTCACCTAAAGAAATGCCTGCTCTCTCTGTTGAAGCAACTGTTGCAGGCAGCATGCACAGTGTACAGGGAATATGAAGAACCAATTTCTTTATGTTGAATTGAGATACAACAAGCCACTGAAAGATTTTTTAAACGAGAGTGACTTAATCAAATTTGCATTTTTAAAAGTATGATTCTGTCTATAGTATAGAGACTGGATAGGAATAAGGCAATAGCGGAGACCAGCAAGGAGGCTTTTGCCATCATCTGGGTGGGGTTTGGTGGTGACTGTGACTGGGGATAAAGTAGAAAATTAAGAAAGATATTGCAGATGAACAAAATTTGCTCAAGCACTGGAATTTGGTTAATTTCTTTCTTAAAGTTAGTGGTGAGAAAAAGAAGGAAACCTATAGTTAGCCCGAGGATTCAAAATGAATGGTAGTGCTATTTATTGAAATAAGAAGTATGGGGGAAGGAAAGGTAAGAATTCAAAGATGAGAGAAATGGGAGTGTGTTGTAGGCAGAATAATGACCCCCAACATGTCCCCGTCCTATTCCCCACAACGTGTGATATGTCACCTTATGTGGCAAGAGGGATTTTGCAGGTGTGATTAAATTAAGGAGTTTGAGATGGGGAGATTATCCTGTATTATCTGGGTGGGCAACATAATCAAAGGGGTTCTTATAAGAGGAACACAGCAGAACAAAGTGGGAAAAGGCAATGTCTGAAGCAGAGATTGGAGTGATGCTGCCATAAGCCAAGGAATGCCAGCTACCTCTAGAAGCTGGAAGAGGCAAGGAACAGATTCTTTTCTGGAGCTTTCAGAAAGAGTCAGTCCCACCAACACTTTGGTCCAGCCCTGTAACACTCATTTTAGACTTCTGACCTCCAGAATTGTTAAAACAAAAATCTGTGTTGTTTTAAGATTCAAGGTAATTTGTTATAGCTGTAACAGGAAATTAATATGGAGGAGGAATGGTAGCTTGATCAAGGGAGAATGTCAAAAGCTTTTTGGATTTTTAACTGAGAAAGTTATGGTCATTGGACAAATGGAGTTTCGTGACAGCCAGGAGGTGTGGGAATGTTCTAGGAAAAGTTTGGGAATATAGGTAGTTTGTTGATTATGAAGCTGGACTTCTAGTAAGGCCCATAAAGAGGACTTCTGAAAAGGAAATGGATGGAAGAGGGTTAAAAATCTCAGGAATTGTTGGGTTTGTTAAGGGAGAACATGTACAATAAACAATAGAAAGATCAGGATTCATCTAGAGGTTTTAAAAAATTTTTGTTGAAGTATAGTTGACGTACAATATTAGTTTCAGGTGTACAACATAGTGATTCAAAATTTTTATTGATTATATTCCATTTAAAGTTATTATAAAATATTGGCTATAATCCCTGTGCTGTATGATATACCCTTGTACCTTATGTATTAATACATAGTAGTTTGTACCTCTTAGTCCCCTACCCCTATCTTGTCCCTCTCCCCCTCCCTCTCCCTACTGGTAACCACTAATTTGTTCCTTATATCTTTAAGTCTGTTTCTGTTCTGTTATATTCATTCATTTTTTAAAAATTAATTAATTTATTTGTTTTTATTTTTGGTTGTGTTGGGTCTTCATTGCTACACGTGGGCTTTCTCTAGTTGCAGCAAGTGGGGGCTACTCTCCATTGCGGTACGTGGGCTTCTCATTGCGGTGGCTTCTCTTGTTGCAGAGCATGGGCTCTAGGCGCACAGGCTTCAGTAGTTGTGGCATGAGGGCTCAGTAGTTGTGGCTCGAGGGCTCTAGAGCACAAGCTCAGTAATTGTGGCGCATGGGCTTAGTTGCTCTGAGGCATGTGGGATCTTCTGGGACCAGGGCTCAAACACGTGTCCCCTGCATTGGCAGGCAGGTTCTTAACCACTGCGCCACCAGGGAAGCCCTATATACATTCTTTTGTTTTATTTTTTAGATTCCACATACAAATGATAACATACAGCATTTGTCTTTTTCTGTCTGACTTATCAACCAGAGGTTTTTAACATTTTTGTGTATCATGGACCACTTTGCCTGTTTGATCAAGCAGGACCTGTTCTCAGAATTATTATTATTATTTTTTTTATAATACACAATATATTTATTTATTTATTTATTTATGGCTGTGTTGGGTCTTCATTTCTGTGCATGGGCTTTCTCTAGTTGTGGCAAGTGGGGGTCACTCCTCATCGCGGTGCGCAGGCCTCTCACTATCGCGGCCTCTGTTGTTGCGGAGCACAGGCTCCAGATGCGCAGGCTCAGTAATTGTGGCTCACGGGCCCAGTTGCTCCATGGCATGTGGGATCTTCCCAGACCAGGGCTCGAACCCGTGTCGTCTGCATTGGCAGGCAGATTCTCAACCACTGCGCCACCAGGGAAGCCCTATTTTTTAAATGCAAAAAATAAAGTACATGGGATTACAGAGAACACTGGTTATACTGAAATACAGTTCTGGCCACGAATTTTTGGAGGTCTGTGGTTCCTAAGGCAAGAACTCCAGATTTAAAAATTAGTAGAAACAAGGGCCACTCATTTCTGAAGCAAGAGTCAAAACAAGTCGTATGGAGAGTGGAGTAATTCCAAATATCAAATGCTGTAGAGAGGAGAGGGGGATGAGGGTTGAAAAGATATTGTAGCAGATATTTCAGTAAATATGCTAGCTCTTTTCTCCTCCATGCATAGATATGATTCATGGTGAAGTAAAGACACTCAAGGTTGAAAACTATTCTCTACTCAGTGTACTTTCACTGTTGGAGACCCATGTACACACAGTCCAGCAAACCTATATCACTCAGCAGGTACAGCCTTAGCTCACACAAACAATCCAGAATACCGTCTTACTTCATTCGTCCCTTTTATTCAAATCTCACTTCCTACCCTCACTAGCTGAGAAAGGGCAGTGTCCCAAAGGCCAGATATGTTCTTAATTTTCCATTCCTTTCCATTAGACTCTCTCCCAAGACTCTACTGCAAGAAATGTCTACCTTGATCACATCATTTACCACACCTCCTTTTTAATACTTTAATACCACTCTATCAAGGATTTGATATCATCCTTTCAAGATATTCTCAACAGAGCAATGGAAAAAGAAGCCAGATCATGGTAGGCCATGGAAAAGGGAAATAGAAGATTCAATTCCCTGGGCTTACCTCACATGTTATCAGAATATGCCACTCATTACCACTTCTTTTTACACTAATCTCCTAGCATCTGCTTTCTTCCCTCATATCTTGAAGGTTTTAGCTCCTAGCTCATGGCAAACTCCTCTACTGTTACTCCTGTCATAGTCCTCAGTGATTTGATATTCACAGTGATGGTATTTTCCAAATACCTGGCCTTTCGGCACCTTGACCTCTTCTCTGCCAATGATCTTGTTCTTCCTTCTACTCTGCCACTTATGCCCATGGCCATAACTTAGACCCTGTCATCATCAATTACTATAATCCCTTCATAATTTTGGCCATCCCACTGTCCAACCACCAGTCCTATCCTTCTATTTCACCTCTAGTACCCTGATCCCAACAATCTTTGTATCTCTCAGTGCCTACAGTCCATTGATCTTACCGCCATCTTTCAATCTCAAACCCCCTTAGTGCCTCACTTTCATCCTTACCAGGTTAAATTCCGTGGTCGATCATTATAATCACTATCTTGCATACAACCTCGGTTTCTTTGCCCTTCTCCCACTTTATCATATTTATTAAACGAACAATCTTGGTTAGATTCATTTCTCCATAATTTTGCCCCTGCACCCATGAAATTGAACATGGTTGGAGAAAAACACATATCCATGGGAACTAGTCTGTTTAATGACAACTCATTTCAAATGGACCTTTGTAATGCTGCCTGGTGTTCTTACTATAGTTACCTAGTCCATTTACTCTCTCATTCTTCCAAGAGACTATTTCAAATTTTTTGTTTTGACATTGAGCTCTGACTTCTCTTCCATCATTCTTAGTCTCTGTTTATAGCTTCGCTTCTTTTTTTTTTCCAGAAAAAAAATCAAAGAAAACTTCCACAAGCTTCTCTCATTACTTAACCCCAATACCTCTATCTGGTTTATATAGTTTCCTTATCTCCTCTTAGTATGGCTATACTGTTCACACGCTTATCGAAGGCTAATTTCTCCACTAGTGCACTAGATTCAATTTGTTCTTACTTGCTCAAAGACATCACTCCAGGAATACCCCTCTTTCTCCAGAATCATTATTTTCCCCCTTTCCACTGGATTTTACCATAAGCACGCAAACAAATTTCTCCAAATGCAGCAGACATAGTCCCTCTTTGATTTTTTTGGTTTGTTTTTTGTTTTTGTTTGTTCTGTTGTGTTTTGTTTTGTTTTTCACCTAATGTTTCTTTTGCTTGGAACACTTTCTGACCAGATATCTATCTGCAGGCTACCTCCATCATCTCCTTGAGTTTTTTTGCTCAAATGTGATCTTCTCAGTGAAGCCTTCTCTGGCCACTATTTACAATTGCACGTCCATTCAGAACTTCCTTTCCTCTTTCTCTGCTTCATATAATTTTTAAAATTTTACTTATTTTTTCATTTTATTTCCATCTGACAATCTGCTTGTTGTCTGCTTCTCTTCGCTAGAATAAAAGCTACATGAGAGAACATGTCCATTTATCACTGCTATATCCCACAACCTAAAACACTGCTTAGCACACAAGAATGATTTCTACAATTGTTTGTTAAGTGAATAAATGAAATGAGTAAATCAGCTAAGGTCAACCCCTTTTTCAGAAAATTTGGTGGTAAAGAGAAGGGAGATAGTTTAAGAGAGAAAGCATGGATGGTTTGGGGAGGATTTGTTTTCAGGTTTGGGGGTGGATATTTGTTGCTTTAACTGGGCCCCTTCTTCTGGAATTGGGCCCCTGATTTTTCCTCTTTTCCACAGTTCCATGTGGTTCAGGTGGACCAAGGTTTCTCAAATACAACACTATTGACACGTTGAGCAGACAATTCTTTGTTTTGGGGGCTGTCCTGTGCACTGTAAGATGTTTAGCAGCATCTCTGACTTCTACCCACTAAGATGCCAGTAGCACTCCCCTCCTCCAGCTGTAACAATCACAAATGTCTATAGACATTGCCAAATGTCCTCTGCAGGGAGGAGGTGTGAGTGCCCCACTTAGGAACAACTGAGGTAGATCAATCCTATCCCTAGCTCTAAGCCTGGACAAGCAGCCTAGGCCTTGTCATCTGCTTATTTCACTGCTCTCATCCTAGTAAGTGGTTGAAATGGGGACATGTGACCCTAGTTGGACAAATCAGAGGTAATGAAGGCACTTTTGCAGGAGTTATTGGACAAGAGAAGTTCGTTGTGCTGGAATGCTAAGCTGACGAGATGTGCGCTTGGCATCGTCAACAAACATTTTGCCAGTTTTTAGGGAGTGTCTATCAGAGAATGAGTCCAGCAAGAAAAAAACAGAACCAGGGAATGGAACAGAGTCCTGAGGATATGATTTGAATAGTTCATTCCCATTTTGACTGAAGCCAGCTGCATGCTTGACCTTTTCTGTCATGTGGCATAATAAAATTCCTTTTTGGTTTAAGCCAGTGTGAGATGGATTTCTGTCACTTGCAGCTGAATGGGTACTGGCTTGAACATATTTGTAGGTGGAAAGAAGAAGCCAGTGATGAGAGATGGTATTACTGAGGGAGGAATATCCTGGAAGAAGCAGAAAGGGATGAGAAGAGAACTGTATAGTCTGTAAAAAGTGGTAGGTGGAAATGAGAATAAGGATGAGTGGGTATAGATAAGCTTGAAGGTGAAGGGAGAGAAAATAGAGTTATCCTGTGATATTTTCATCCTCTGCTATGATAAAGAAGGAGAATAGAGTAGAGATGAAGGTATAATAGAGCAGATGGCTTGAGGTGCAAGAACAGATGAGTTGTAGAAAGGAAAATGGTACTGACTATGAATGAATAAGATACCAAACAGCATACTACTTCTGGGTATATATCCAAAAGAACTGAAAGCAATGTCTTGAAGAGATATCTACACACCCATGTTCATAGCAGCATTACAACCTAAATGTCCACTGATGGATGAATGGGAAAAAAACACTGTATAGACATACAGTGAAATATTGTTCAGTCTGAAAAAAAATTCTGACACATGCTACAACATAGATGGGCCTTGAGGACACTATACTAAGTGAAATAAACCTGTCACAAAAAGACAAATACCGTATGGTTGCACTTATATGAGGTATCTAAAGTAGTCAAATTCATAGAAATGGAAAGTAGAATGGTGGTTGGCAGGGGCTGAAGGATGAAGGGAATGTGGAGTTACTGTTTAATGGATATAGAACTTCAGTTTTGTAAGATGAAAAAGTTCTGGAGATCTGTTGCATAACAATGTGAATATACTTAACACTCTATACTTCTGAACTGTACACTAAAAATGGTTAAGATCGTAAATTTTATGTTACATGTTTTTTTTTAACCTCAGTTTTTTAAAAAAAGGTGTCAAACAGCATACACAGTCTAAGAGAAAATGGGGAGAGTAAATCTGTGGTAGCCAATGAGCAAGATCTTATTTTCTCAATAGTTGAAATGCTGGAACAGAGCAAACTGACAGCTGGATTTAGAGTGTGGAAGGAGAGAATGAGTGCCCTGGGGGAAAGTATTGGCTTGCTAAGTCTTGAGGATGAGAGAACTGAGTTTGGAGGTTGAGAGTTTGGCTAACATGACGAAGTGGTGGGATCCAGAATGCATAAACGTTAAATCAGGAACTCTAAAATCCCTAAGACTATGTCTGTTATTCAAGAGTTCATTGACTCCAGAAAAAAAAAAAATCACATAAGGCAAGTGTTTTTCTTTAAAGACAACATTTATTTGAAGGATGAATGTACACATTTATCAAATGACATTTTACAAGCAACTACAGTTACTTCAGAATTAAACGTCAGAATTAAAACTTGACTCCCATAATTTACAAAAATTGTGCAAATTGGAATTACTGAGCGATTATGCAAAGGTAAAGTATATACAATGAGAAAAACTCAAACCAAGAGGAAATAAAAGTGAAACGTTTAACTATATCAGAGAAAGATACTCCTATTAAAATAAAATCAGACTTCCCCAAAAATGTATGCCCATCATAACCACAGGATATGCTTCATACTTTGCTTAAATAATTTAAACCACACTGCAACCAAAAGTATATGGTAACAGTAAGTACGCTGATTATAAAAGGAAGAGTCTAGACACGAGGACAGCTCTTTTTAGTGCCTTCCTGGAAAAGGTGACAATTTTCAGAGCTATTTAACTGTTTATATCCATAGCCTGGCTCCAAGTATGTCACAGGTGAGGCTTCAAAAAGTCCTTGAAGAGCACGTAGCAGTAAAACTGGGCTTCCATCTTTATCATCAAGCAAATTTTCTTTGTTCTGCTTGAGGCTAAGTGCATATAGGAGCTAAAACTTATGAAATGATCTCACTGATGTTGAGACCATACCAGCAGACTTGCTGATATTAGGTTTCTCTCCAACCGATGTTCAGTTGGGTTCCAAGCCACAAGGCGTACTGAAATAGATGAATTTCTATTTAGGAGACAGCATGAAAGGCAGTGGTATAACTCAAAGTTTAAATATGAGCTTTAACATTCTCTCTATATATACCAATTACAAGTGCTATAAATAATGGAGCATCAAGCCTATGAGAAGGTATCATTCAATTAAGTAGTCCTTCATATAACATGAAGTAAAGCAAATAATAATTAAATTTTATACTGATAAATATGAATAAAAATAAATGAGGGAGAAATTGAAACAATGGTTTCATTCTCACTCATTCAAATATTCATTCAACAAACATTTAGGTAATAACTTTACTTTGGGCCCCCACGGCTTTGGATTTAGAGATCACTCTGGTAGTCTCTCCTGTTCTCTTCTTCTCTTTGGCTATGACTCACTAGCAACAAGGAAGCTTTTCTTCCTCAACTGCCACAGCAGTTTTTCTGTATCTTGTTTATAGCACTTAATCTTATGCTATGATATGTATATGTCTTATTTTTGTTACTAAAATAAGTTCCAAGAGGGCAGAGGTGGTATCTTTATTTTATATCTTATAGATTATGTAGGAGAAAGCAGCTTGAAGTCAGATTGGAGCTTGAATTCTACCTTTGCTAATTACTGACCCCCAAGTCTTTGGCCAAGAGAGACTTTTCGCCTTGGTTTTCTCAGCTGGGATATTATAAGCTCACCTAGGTATTATCTTGGAATAATACACACCTTTTAAAGTTATAGTGAGGGCTAAATGAGATAAGGCATGAAAGAGCCTCAGCGTACGGCCTGGGCTTAGCAAACTGTCAAATGTTCACACCCTTTTTCTCCTGGGAACCTCAGGGGGACACTTCATGTTCCTGTCAACCTTTCTATACTCCCTATCATTCAGGCTTCAACTCTCATGGTGACTATTTAACACCTTCTCGTTTCTCCTTAAATCTTTAACATCTCCTTTCCTAATCTCCCTCTCAGCTGATCATTTTTCTTTCTATTCACCGAGAAAACAGAAGCAACAGAAGAGAACATCCACATGTGCTTTCACCATCACATCACCCCACCTACCTTCATCTGCACCCATATATTCTACCTTCCCTCCTGTTACTAAGGCCATGCTCCTATCTGAGGTCTACTCCTCTGCTTAAGTCCTAGATCCCACTCCTTCTAGCTTACCCAGATGTTGCCCCAGCAATTCTTCCTTTTCTTTCCTGCCATCATTTTCCCCCTTTCTGCTAAATATTCTCTTCAGCTTACAGGAATAGCAGCTATTCCTCCACTCTTAAAAATACTTCCCTTTGCCTGGAGGGGTGGGTTAGGGAGGGTGGGAGGGAGGGAGACGCAAGAGGGAAGAGATATGGGAACATATGTATATGTATAAATGATTCACTTTGTTATAAAGCAGAAACTAACACACCATTGTAAAGCAATTATACGCCAATAAAGATGTAAAAAAAACCATATTTAACATAAGTAAAAAAAAAAACACTTCCCTTTACTTCTTATTCTTGCCATTACTCTACTTATCTGCTCCTCTTTATAGAAAAACTCCTTGAAAGAGTTAATATGTCCGATTTCTCTCCTTTCATTCTCTCTTAAGGTCACTTAGATCAGCTCTAATTTGCCTCTTTACTCTACACCAAAACTGCAGTTGTCAAGTTCACCAGCAAATCTTGTGCTGCTAAACACAATGGTCAGTTTTCACGGCTAATCTTTCGCGATCTCTCAGCAGCATTTGACAGGGTCTATCACTCCCTCCTCATTAAAGTTCTCTCTTTGCATGACTCTAGAGCACCACACTCTGGGGTTCTGTCCTGTATCAGAGCTGCTTCTTCACCCCTGTTTTGGCTCCTCCCCACTCCATGACTCCTAATGTTGGAGGATCCAGGGCTCAGCACTTGGACCTTTCCTCTTCGCTAGCCTCTTTCACTCCCTTGCTCATCTTACTCGGTTTCATTATTCTGTACATCCATATACTGACAAGGCCCAAATTTGTACGCCAAACCTGGTCCTATTCCCAAAGTGCTGACCTTTCCAGCTACCTTTCCGGCACTTGTATGTGGATGTCTATTAGATATGTCACACTTAACATCTCCAAAGTGGAACTCATTTTTCTCCCCAGTCTTGCTTTTAATTCTCAGTTGTCGTAGTTAATGGCAATTCTGTCCTTCCAGTTACTCAGGCCAAAAAACCCAGGCATCATCATAGACTCCTCCCTTTCTCTCATATCCTGATACAAACTGTCAGCAAACTCTACTGTCACTATCTCAAAAATGCATGCAGAATCTGAACTCTTCTCACCAGCTTGTTGGTAGCCACTCACAATTTATTGGAGTTCTTTGATAGTGTCCACAGGGATTCCCCATTTTCCACCTGTGGCTACCTACACTCTCTTCTTAACACAGCAGTTAAAGTGATCATCTGCTTCTCTGCTTAAAACCCTCCAGTGGTTCCCATCTCAGAATAAACACTAAGCTCATTACAACGACCTAGCATACTCTGTAGGGTCGACCATCCTCACCCTCCTCCTGTACCTCTCTGGTTTCGTCTCTGCCGCTCTCTCCCTTGGTCAGTCCATGCAAGGCCACACTGCAGCAGGAACACACTACCTTATTATGATCTTTGCACTTACTGTTCTTTCTTCCTGGAATGCTCTTTCCTTTACAAGGCTAGCTCCTTACTTCACATTAGTCTTTGTTCAAATGTCATTTTCTTAGTGAGGACTTCTCTTCCAACTACCCTGCCCTATCTATCCCCTTTCCTGCTTTCTTTTTCTCCACAATACTTATCATGTTCTTATTTATCTTATTCTTAATTATTTTGCTATTTATTTAAATATTTGTTGAATAGATGAATAAATTTTAACAAAAACAGGGACATAGTTGGCAATGTGAAATAGACAAGTTAACAATTTTTGTGCATAATTAGTAAAGATGTGCAACAGAACCATATATATTTAGTACTATGCTTAGTGATAAATTTAAATTGAAGGAAATTTTGACATATAAATTAATAAGAATATTTAAAATTTCATTAGATACCAGTTTGTCTTCCGATTAGTTTGCTAGGTTGTATGGATCAACAGAATATACTTCCAGTGTTTCTAAATGAACGTCTTCTTTACGGCTTGTATTTGTATAGTAATTGCTAAATGGAAGAAAAAAGAAAAAAGAAATTCTTTACTCATTGGCCATGATTACTATAAAGGTGTAAAAGTTGTTTCCTTTCCATAATTCCCAACACCAGGTAAGTACTCTTCATGGATGATTTCATTTTATTGTCTTAAATATCCTATGAAGTAACCCCCATTTTTTGGAAAGACCCATAAAAATAACTTGCTAAGCTGCTAAGTATCCAAGACAGAAGTTGATATTAGGCAGGACTCTTAATGACTAATAACTATGACTCCCAGATTGAAAAAAAGTCATAAGCTTTCATTTTATAATATGATGATAAATTTACCTTTGGGGAACCAATCTTCCAATCTAACTTAAAAAGAAAGTTTTTAGATTTGATGTTTAATTCAAAATCCTTACATAGTCATGCAGCACTAAAAGCTTTAAATTATTTTGAAGACATTTTTACTTTTATTCTTTGAAAGCACATGTACTTTGTTGTGTTTCTAAAACTCTTTGCCAAAATTAGCAAAGGAAAATAAAATGTGATTGTACTATCATGTAGAACTCTGAGATAAAGTAATACAAAATTATTGGGGAAGAAAGATTACTGTTGAGCCTGTCACTCACTATCATATTTAAGAGGTCAACTTACATATTTAAGGGGAATATACATTAAAATTATTACAAAATGGTAACTTTTAGGTTAATGTGAGATTTAGGTTTTATTAAAATATCTTAGAAGACAAGAAAAAAAATAACATAGTCTCTTCTTCACGTGTTAGGATAACTTTTTAAAATATTTAATTTTGTTACTAGACATCAATTTTCGAATGATTCATTACTCATCTTACTTACAAAAATTATTTAAGGCAACTCAAATGTCTATATCAAGTATCAGAAAATAAATTGAAGTCAGTTAGAAAATGGAAATAAAACAAGTGAGTGATGCTTAAGAATTTAGTTTAACATATATGTTTGGTTAATATCAACTGAGGCACTTACATATAGTATTTGATAAAAACATGTTAATAACCTTAATAATAAGACTGGAACATTATGAATTATTTGAGCTTGTAGGCATTCCCAAAGTTTGCAAATTTTCCTACACATGCAATGCTCTGATAGCAAACTTAGTAGCAGGAAGGAAGGAGATAGAGACCACATATTCTATTTTACTTAAATTTCTATTTAAATTACCCTTGGCTAAAATTATCTTCTAACTTCCTGTGAGGAAAGCCATGCAAATGACATCCCTAGTTTTGTTTTCTTGAGACCTTTTTCTGTGAAAAAGGTCTTGAATTCTGTGAAACTATTTTCCCCTTTCATCTTACTTCTGACTGTTTCTTCCCCTCCTGCCTCTTAAGCATTACTGTCCTTCTGAGATCTGTTCTCATCCCTATTTTAATCTTCTATGTTCTGTTTAGTACCAAGTCTTCAATTGTGATTTAAATGTCATCTACCTGAGTCCAGTCCTCTCTCTTGAGTCCTACGTCATGGGTGCCTGGAAGTAGCAGGTCAGAACTGAACTCATCATCTTTCCCCACAAACATGTCCCTCTCTTCTTTTGATGAACCATTGGGTCCACCCAGTGACATCTGCTTGACTCATTCTTTGTGTCCCCTTCTCCCCACATTCATCAATTCACTAAATCCTGGAAAGCCTATCTTCTTCATAGTGAAAGTATTTCTTACATCTATTCCATCCTCTTGAGCCCCACCACTGCTGCTTTGGTTGACAGCCCAGTACCGCCCCTTCTTTTGAAAATGCAAATCTGAACGTAGTGTTTCTTTGCTTAAGATTCTACAGGATAAACACCAATTCCTTGTCATCACATGCAAGGCTTTTGATGATCTAGCTCTTGACCATCTTTCCAGATTTCCCCAAGACTGTTAAATTAAACATTAGTTCAATGGGATGTTAAAAGCATTCCTTAAACGAGAAAAAAAAAAAATTCTGCAGTCCAACTAGTTTGAGAGATTAATTTTTAAAAAATTAAACAGGCATCTTTATTGTAGGACTTTAAATATTCTCATGGTCATTGTGAATCACCACGAGAAAAATGTAGTATGAAGTATTTCCAATCTTTTTTGGTCAGAGAACACTGTTTCTCCTGAAATCATTCACAAAACCAGGGTTATGTGATACATACTCTGATAAACACTACTGCCTAAAGTACATCTCAAATGTAGACCCTTGCAAGACCAACTGTGCTCAGGCCCTCCCAGGCTTAGAGCAAACTATTCAGGTTCAAAGATGCCACTATTACATAGTTTCAATGTAACCCCTTCATGTCTGATGCCTGCACTAGGCATTATAGAACTGTGAACAGTGTAATCAGATCATTGAGATAGATCCAAGTGACTTGGCATGTTAAAGTAATTTTGCTGGAGTTTGTGGGTGACATGTTTAGGGTGACATGACTTGGTCATCCCCCACTGGAAGTTACCTGAGATTTGGTAAGACTTCACATAATTATCCTCCCTAACACTAGCATGTATGGAGACTTAAGTACCTGAGCACATGGAACATTTCCAGGCTGATACCTGATGATATCATTTGCTAAAAATGTATCCTTTACACCTATCAGAATATTCTGTAATTTCCACAAGGTTTATGTGGTCAGAGGGGTCTTTTATGCCACTCCTCCACATAAACCTATGCCACCTTCACCTTCAATCACCATCACACATACTATTTTCCCAGTCATGTCAACTGCTTATGTAGTTCTCATAATATATGATGGAATGACAAGCCTCTGGGTCTTTGCTCAAACTGTTCCTTCTACCTGGAATACCGTTCTCCCCTTGTTTACACTTTCTTGAGATGCATCTGAAATATCTCCTCCACTATGGAAACTTTTCTGATCAAAATTCCCAAGCACAGTCCATTTGATTGGGTCCTCACCAAATATCACATGACCCACTATGGTAACATTACTTTATGGATACAAATGTTTTTTAAAAAGAATAAATTAAAATGTAAAAGTATGTCTAATTTCTGGTTAATAAAACATAACAAAATATAGAAACCCAGTAGTATATTTAAGGAGTCATGAAAACAACCAGGTGAGAGAAAAGATTACTTGAACAAATAGAAAGACCTAGTAAATTTCTGAATGGGAAAGCATTACAGAAAATGTGCCAGTTTTCAACGGTTAATCTATAAACTTAAATGCAATCACAACATATCTGTTTTTAGAAAATGACAAATCATCTAATACTCCTGTAATAAACAGAAGAGAGAGGAAAAGCTTAAAAATTTATAGTGACAGGGTTCTTGCTTTATCAGGTATTATAATAATAGAAAGCTATACTATTTAAACACAAAGTGGTTTGTGATAGAATAGACAGATCAATACAACAACAACAAAAGAATCCAGAAACACAATACAACCAGATATGTTAATTATTTGACATATGATCAAGTTAGAACTAACCTTCTAGAGAGTCATTTGGCTATACTTACTAAGCATCTAAATGTTCATGCACTTATCCCTAGCAATTCTAGGAATCTAGGCTAAGGAAATAAGGAGATGTGGAAAAAGTTTCTTTAAAGGTGTTTCTCATATCTTTATTTATTATCAAAATAAGTGTGGAAGCAACCTAAAATTTCCACAATATAGATACATATAATAGAAAAATATGCAGTTAAGTAGGTAAGAAGAAAACATGATTTAATAAAAAAAATCTGTACATGAGGCTAAATGAAAAAAAAAAATTAAGGCAGGAGACTCTAAGGCTAAAATTTCAGTTTTAAAAGGAAAAAGAGAAATAATATAAGAAAAATGATCATACCTGTATAGGAACATACCAAATACCTGCAGCTGTTATGACTGGGATTTTTTTTCTATTTTCCAGATTTTTTATTATGTATAAATAAACATAATCTGATCTAAATAAACACCATTCAAATAAAATTAGTTTGTTATCTTTTAAGTTCTTACAGAAAGGCCCTTCTATTTAACACAAGATACCTTATTGCAGTTATCCCACTGCAGTATTTATTTCATTTAACTTGTCCTTCTGTGTTTAGTTTCAGGCAAGAAGTCAAAATCTTTTGTGCGTTTTGATCAAGCATGCGTTGAACTTACCGTTCTCTGTGTTTTAATATCATGCGTAAGGTAATAGCACCCAAGCAGAAAAGAGCTACTACCCCTGCGGAAAAACCTAGAAAACAAATCAGAGTATCAAATGCTAGAAAAATGTGACCTACCTTGTTTTGAAGTGACTGTGGGGCCATTTTCTAGTGGGGAAAATGTTATGTGACTTTTCTACTTGTTATTCTTCAGCCATATAAATACTGAATTCCTAGATCATCATATGTGGGCCTAAAGTTTTGGATTCAATCCAGTCCGTATTTAATCTAAAGGACCAAGCATTTGACCACAAGGTTCCAGTCAAGTTTCTGGTGAGCTTTTCTGTTCTTTTCAGTTTTATCAGTAATATTCTTGTCACTGGGGTGAAATTAGGAGCTCAGGACACCAGGATCCCACAACTTTGCATAGCAACATTTAACTGTCAGTTGTGAAATATATTTTGTTACTGCAGAATAAGCCAGCCTATTTTGATAGTAACCAAATCATGCAAAAGACCAAGAGTTAAACTAAATTTTTGGTAAACTTAACTTTCAATTTAAAAACTGGGAATAGCTGTTCAAGTCATTTATTCCATGCTATCCAAAAGTGACAGTTTGTGATGTGAAGTGCACATTAAAAGATCCTTAAAACACTTAAAAAAAGATAACTTCTTATGAGTTAAAGTGAAAAAAAAATTAGCAGTCAGGATATAGGGCCTCACATTTTACATACATTTTTATAAATCACCATTAGAAGTTTTCTTCAAAGTATTTAAGAAAACTTACCACAAATAAGAGGAACAAGTGAGCCTAAGGAGAATACAAAATCATGAAAATATTAGTCTAGTTGCATGGTTCCACATATCTCAAAGTCCCATGGTAATGTCCCAGAAATTAATCTCAGCCCCCTCCTCTCTAAGTCTACTTAAAAAGAGGTATTGGAACCCTGAATTATACCCACTCTTTCTTTTTTTTTTTAATAAATGTATTTATTTATTTATTTATGGCTGCATTGGGTCTTCGTTGCTGTGTGCAGGTTTTCGCTAGTTGTGGCAAGAGGGGGCTACTCTTTGTTGTGGTGTGTGGGCTTCTCATTGCAGTGGCTTCTCTTGTTGCAGAGCATGGGCTCTAGGCGCACGGGCTTCAGTACCTGTGGCACACGCGGGCTTCAGTAGTTGTGGCTCGCAAGCTCCATAACACAGGCTCAGTAGTTGTGGCACACGGACTTAGTTGCTCCGTGGTGTGTGGGATCTTCCCGGACCAGGGCTCGAACCTGTGTCCCCTGCATTGGCAGGTGGATTCTTAACCGCTGTGCCACCAGAGAGGTCCCTACCCACTTTTTCTTCATTTCTTATGTAACAACTACCTTGGCCTTTACATTTTTTTTCCACCTTAATTAAGTTGGGGTAGTTCATCCATGAAAAAAACCAATAAACTCAACTTTATAATCAGGGATTTCTCAGGTCAGAATGCAAACATTAACTGTTACAACAGGTTGCTTAACATATTTTTGGAGGCTCCTGTCATATTGCTAAGCACTTGTAAATCAAGATTCAGCAATAACAGAAGTCTCAGCAGCAACTCCTTTCAAAATAGTCTGTCCTTTGTATCTGTGGATTCAACCAACCACAGATCAAAAATATTCGAAAAAGCAAAAAATTTCAGAAAGTTCCAAAAAGCAAAACTCACACTGCGAGCCCAGCAACCATTTACATTGTATTAGGTATAATAAGTAATCTAGAAATGATTTAAAGTATATGGGAGGATATGCACAGGTTATATGCAAGTACTATGCCATTTTATATAAGGGACTTGAGCATCTGCAGATTTTGGTATCCAAAGGGGTCCTGGAACCAATGCCCCTGAGGATACCAAAGGACAACTCTATAAGGTTGTTAGTTTTGCACCTTTTAAGTTAGTGCTCTTCTCTCTTTATTTTCTTTCTTTACTTCTCCCATTCTCAGAAAGTCTCACTTTTACTACAATAGACCACCGACTTCAAATTCGTCTGTTACTATACCACTGGTCACAGACCTATGTCAATTTAAAACCCAGGGGTCCCTAACATTGAGGGATACCGCTCACTCTCGTCTTTCCAGTGAAACAAGTAGGAGCTGCAGTGAAGCCCTTTGCACTTACTTGGGGATTTGCAAACAGCCAGGGGAGGGTTCCATCTGTGATCTTCCTGACACTGGCTCTGGGGACTGCCTTCTAGGGTATACCCATCTTCACATTCTAAAGTGATGACAGCTCCATACTGATACATTTTTCCAGGCTCCAGCCCACTCTGGATTCCATTTACATGCTCTGGGAAGCTACAGTTCACCTCTGAAATTAAAGAAATCTAATTGAAGCTGAGTCATATTTTGACATTTTACCAAGAACGTAGATACTGCCCTTAATGGAAAGGTTTATGAAACCAATTTAGTTTATTCTCAGTTAGTAAAACTTCACTGAAATAACACAAAATGATGTCCTAGGCATAGCCTTTTAGTGTCAGCCATCTACCTCAGGAACGTCCAGGTAATCATACTAGATTACTTTCCTTCTTTGTGCTTTAGTTTTTAAACCAATAATGTTGAGTAATTTTTATGGCTTCTTAGAGAAATGATGAGGGCTGAATGGGTAACATTAAGACTTCTGAATTTTTGTTTCATCAACTTTGACTCTTATTCTCCAATTCTTCTTACATGTAAATGCTTCCTCATTTCTTCTTTCATCTTTTCATTGTAGGGGCCAATAGTGTGAGATTTTGGATTTGAACCTGACTCTAGGATTTTCTAGCTGTGGGACTTTGTGTAAGTTACAAATCTCTCCATTCTACTGGGACCTCATCTATAATACAGGGATAACGGCACCAATCACTGATATGGTTCTCAGGAGGATTAAATGAGATAATGCATGCAAAGTGCTGTGCACAGTATCTGGCATATGGTAAGAAGTGCTCAACTAATATTCAGTATTAATTCATTACTCATATTTCCTATATACTGCTTATTATAATGAAAATGACATTCTGAAACTTTTATAAAAATATACCCATAATCCTATCACCACTTAGAGGAAACATACTCAAAAGATAACTTTACTTTTTATAAGTATTTTGTCAAATGCGCACTTATAACTGTAACCACAGTGTAAATTCAATCTGTACTTTAGTTGTTTGATTTACATAAAGACTTCAACTTTCCATATTTAAATGACTACATAAGTGATAGCTCAGATAGAGCCTCAGCCACTTTTCTTATTTTGCAGTATTTAGATGACTTCATCTATTAATCCAATTAAATTAATCCAATTAAGTGCAGTTAATTAAATGATCCAATTAATGCATTTATTTGACTATTTTAAGTTGAAAGTACCTAACTGAATATATCTTTTTGGGACAAATTTTATTTAAAAAATAAGAAAACAAATAAACAACACACCTTTGCAATAAGGGACAGGTCCGTTCCAGGTTCCCTCATGTGTGCAAAGAAGGACTGCCTCTCCTACAAGCAGGTAGCCTTGGTTGCAGCTATACACGATTGACATTCCGGGAGAAAATCGAACTATGTCTCCACCAGTATGATTTCCGTGGGGGATCTTAAATGGACGTTGACATCCTAAGAAAGCTTAGACACCAATTTATAAAAGATCTTTAATTTAGTACAGAGGAACGCATAGCCAGCAAATGGGTGATAGCGATACAGAAAGAAGGCAGGCAACAAGCCAACTAGTCAGTATCCAAAAATATTCATTTAGCCCAAACCAAACAGTACAGGACAGAGATTTGCATTTCCTACCTATATCATATATGATCTGAAGACAAATGTCAAATGTAAGATAATGAAACATCAGTGGTTACAGCCCACAATTGTAATCTATCAGAGAATAGTAATCTTTTATTTTCTCTTTAAATGGTAAAAAGGCTGTAGTCAAGGGTCACACCCTCAAATATCTACAGGAGCCAGGAAGTGATGCCACCAGATATGGTAAGTCACAGAGCACCTGTCCTTCCAAAAATGGCAGCCACTGCCCAATTCAAGATACTGGTACCTTGCAGGAAAGCAGAGGGGGCCCTCACTGTATCACAGGTTCACTGTTTGCCTTGGGTGGTGGAGATGGGTTTCATTTAAAATAAGACTACTGTGCTAGCCAAAGAAAACAGTTTTGAACTCAGTTCTTGGTCGCCAGTTGGCAGCCTCTGTCGTAGATAGCCACTGATAGGAATAAAACTACCGATGATAACTAAAATTATAAGACAATTCAGTGAGTTTTAAGGCCAGCTCCATTCTCCAGAATACTCAAAGATCCATTTCTGGCTGGTATCACAGCCTTAAATATCAAATTATCGAGCAATATTACTGCCAAACATTTGCCCAAAATGGTATGTGCATCTTCCCCATTCTAAAGTAATAAAAATAATAAACTTGGGAGACTCCATCAGTTTCAAAGTTAATGATTATCCTTTCATGTACCTTTTTTCAACAAGTTTAGAAAGAAAAGGGAAAATAAGAATGGGCTGAGAAGATAAGGCAAGGCAGGTATTTTGTAAAATAATATGACTGCCTGAGCTTTTACTTGCTTTTCTTTAGGTGGCATGGCAAGTGCAGATTCAAACCCCTTTTTCTTTATTCTGTGCAACATCCCATATTTTAGTCCTGAAAATATCTTACCCTTTTTGATACAAGTTGGTACAGCTGGCACCCATTTGTTGTCAGTATGACACCTAATCAAGTGACTCCCATTCATGATGAAGCCGGGATCACAGGCAACATGTACTATGTCATCGTGGGAATAAGAAGAATGAGTTTTATTCAGCTTGTATCCGTGTGTGACTTCTGGATTAGGGCAGTGAGTCACAGGAGGAGATTTTATGCACTGTGGGGGAGGTCCACGCCAAGATCCACGTCCTTTAGAATCACTTATGCACCGTATACTTTTCTCTCCCAGAAGATAGAATCCTTGGACACATTCATAAGAGACTTCATTTCCGTACAGAAAGTGTTCTGCCATTACACCCCTGTGCCTCCCATTGTTAATCACCGGTGGAGGTTGACAGTGGATAACTGCAGAAGAGATTAGGAAATTCTACTTCAGCTAGTACACCATGGTGGACAGTCTTCAATCAGCTACTGTAAAACTAAATAATAAAACTATGCAACTGCATGTAGTGCACGTAGCTATTAAGTTATTTAAATTTTAGATGCTAGATTATGCTTTCTTTTAAAAAGCTTTATTAAATTTTTGACTACATGAATAATACATACTCATTCCAAAAAAAGTTCAGAAAATACAGTAAAGTATTAAGAAAGGAAGAAATACAGATATGTTCTCATGAAATAGAGAAAGAGTCTATATTTGTTATTTTTAAAATTTTGAGCAATTAGCAGGTATATGGCAAATACAGTCATTCCTTGGTATCCGCAGGGGATTGGTTCCAGAATCCCCCATCAATACCCAATTCTGAGGATGCTCAAGCCCCTTATATAAAATAGCATAGTGTTTGCATATATCCTACACACAACCTCCCATATACTTTAAATCATCTCTAGATGACTTATAATATCTAAAACAATGTAAATGCTGTGTAAATAGTTGTAAATAACATGTAAGTGCTAGGTAAATAGTAGCCAGCACATAGCAAATTCAAGTTTAGCTTTTGGAAGCTTTCAGGATTTTTTAAAAAATATTTTTGATCTGCAGTCGACTGACTCCATGATTATGAAACCTGCAGATACAGAGGGCCAGCTGTACTCATATCCTACTTGACAATTTTGTTTCCCAATGCTAGTACCATCCAAACACTAAAACATGTTTCTTATGTACACTGAGCTAGAACACATCGACTGTTAAGGTATAGATTAGTTCTGTAGTGACCTGTTCTCTTTAAACCCCTACAACCCACTGACAACTTTTTTTTTAACTTACCTTTACAAAGTGGAATCTTTTGGAACCAAACCCTATTCTTATCATCTTGACATTTCCGATAAGCATGTCCAGTCAACTGGTACCTAGAGAGAGATTATAATACGTTTTCTCTTCCTAAAAATCACATCTCTGAAACCTAGCCTCCTCAAACCACTAATACAGAGGCACTTCTAAATAAGAAATTTGGCAGAAAGGAGTCAAAACTCCTGGCCCTTCAAGTAAGCAAACTACTTTAGACTTAGAGTTACTCCCAGCAAAGCCATTTCCATGTCAAGAAAGGACTGAAAAGTCAGAGATGCTACTTAGACCTTTGGAACCTCACAATCTCTGTTAGTGTGACAACGAGGAACCTCTAGAGGGAGTCACCAAGACAAACGGAGACTAGAATTAATGCACAAAGCAAGGTGGACACCCTTTCTGAGAATGAATCATACTTACCCATCTTGGCAGGACATATTAACTGGTACCACAGGTGAACCAACTGGAACCCCTTGAAGACCTTCTTTCAAAGGTTGGCATGGTGCTTCTAGAGGAGCAAAGTTGGAATTACTTATACATGGCTGACATAAAAGAGAAAGACAACTCAGGAACTGAAAGTACCTTCACACCGAGGGGCAGAAGGACTCCAATTTCCTGAAGGCATACAGTGAATGGATCTGTTTCCCACAAGCAGGTAGCCAGGATCACAGGTGTAGTCTACAGTCATCCCAGAGACAAAGAGGACCCTATTTCCACCTGTATGCCGACCATGGTGGAGCCCAGAAGGTGGCTGACAGCCTAAAGAAAAAACTTCCCACATAAATACCAACAAAAACTCAAGAACACTAAGTATACAACGTTTGACAATAGACAGTCTGAAACTTTTAAGCCAAAGATCATCAAGCTCTTATTCATTACTGAGTGCTTTCTGCTCTTTTGAAGGAACCTAGAACCTTAAAAAAGATCCTTTCAATTATCTACCTTGACTGTATCCCAGATCCAAGGGAGCATTTGCACAAAGAATATATACAACAACACACATAGACTGTTTTGTTACAGAATGGAAGAAATGGGACAGTAATCTATGCCCCCTTGCTTTTTTCCATAACTCTAGCTTTGGGTGGGAGATAACAAACAAGAATAAACAAGTAAATATCTCATTTTCCTCTCCACTGAGTTTTTACCTTTTTCACAAACTGGTATTTCAGGATCCCAGGTGTTATTGGCTTTGCAACGAACCTGACTGCTGCCCTTCAAAGTAAATCCATTATTACACTTGAATATCACACTGTCATTGTAGAAATATGGGGCTTCCTTGCTAGATATCTTGTACCCATTTGCAACGTGGACATGTGAGCACTGAACAGCAGGGAGAGAAAGTTTACAGAGAGGAGCGGGGCCACTCCAGATGCCCGTCTCTTGATCGTTGCTTGTACAACGGATGGTGCTCTCCCCAATCAGGTTGAACTTCACTCCTCTCTCCGGCCCAGGGTTACATGTGTAAGTGACTGTGGTACCATATAGGACATCTGAGGAACTCCCTGTGTGTACTCCATTGTAGATAACAGGGGGTGGTGGGCAGGTGATATCTGGAGAGAAGAAAAGTTACTGTACAATTCTGTTCCAGTATTAAACACCAAAGAAGAGAAATGGGGCTGGTATGAATCTTTCGTTATCAGGTTTCTTGAAGGATATGGGTGAAATGTGATGATATGCATTCTATCAAAGCTCATTATGACGCAAAATTCAGTTTAAAAGATTTCATAGGAAAGATTTTTGTAATGTGCTAAAAGTGAAGATGTAGATCAATATCATATTGTGAGGCAGTAAAGTCTGAGAGCAAATTATTAAAGAAAAGAATTTTTTTTTAATAACCAGCAGGTCAATAAAAGGCACAGGGGGATAGAATTAAACTTTTTTGAGATGGTACATCTTTTTGCTGCGGTGATATGATAGGCTAGCCAAAAATATTTATTGTTGATTGAACATCTACTTTTTGACAGGCAATTGTCTCATCTGCAAAGGAGGGATAGTACCATTTAATTATGATAACTTTGAGGTCTGCAGTCTGATGCTAATGTTACAGATAAGAGGCTAGAGTTCAGAGAAGTTACATAAATTGCCCCCAGTCAATAAGCAGTAGAAATAGAATCTGACTTCAGATCCCACACCAGTTCCCTTTCTCTCCACTAAACTACAATGTACCAAAATTAAGGATGGTGGCTCATATACTCATTGACCTCACTACTCTTATTCTCCCATATCACAAAAGAGAATCAGTAACTAAGTGCATTTAAATTAAGTGATTGCTAGGCTTTGAAGTAAAAGAAAGCAAAACTGTGCAACTATAACTGTTGACAAAGTGAATAGAATGGAATCTAATATTCTTAATCCCATAACATGCCTAAAACAGAAATCTCACAGGATTCTAGACCCTCTGTTATTCATATTTATAGATCTCACATTATTCAAGATCCTTTGTTATTTTTCTGCTCACCTTTACAGAGACGAATCTCCATAAACCAAGGAATTGTGCCTTGGCACTGCTGATAAACACTCTCGCTTAGCCGGTACCTAGGGACAAAGAGTCATGACATTTTGCCATCTGGTGACCACTAACCTAAGCAAGAGCTATTGGCTCAATAGCAGACACATTACTTTCAGTACAGGAATCAATAGGAACAAAAACGTAGCCAGCATCAGCACGACCCACCCATTGCACAGCATAGTTTCCATTAAGGGAAAAATAGTGATCAACACTTCCATGAACACATGACAGGGGGGTCTTTGAGATAAACTCCTACACAGAGGTTGCAGTGTAACTGATAAGCCAGACGTAGTTCAGACTGAGACAGTCCTCACTCACCCTTCATCACAAGAAGAGTTGACATCTGGTCTAATAAGTTGGTTCTTGGGTTTTTTAAAGACTTGCTTTCCTATAGGTTCACATTCTGCCACTAAGAAAAGAGAGGAAGATGAGAAATCAACTCAAGGCAATCTCAAAACCAAAAACATCAACATTCAAAGCCTGGAACCTTTGCATGTGGGGGCAGTGGGTATCCACACTCCCTCAGAGGCACAATGTATGGTTTCTTCTCCCACCAGCACATAGCCAGGGTCGCAGCTATATTTTATGGATGTTCCAGGGTCAAAGCGAATCATGTGTCTATCTTCCTTTTGCCCATGGAGGATTTTAGGAGGAGCTTGACAATCTAAAGGAAAGACAGAGAATTTTTCTTATGTAAACAATGATAGACAGAAACTGAGCCAAAGAAAGTGACATTTATGCTACAATTCCACTCTGGTGGCAGTTGTACAGTACAGAAGAAATCTTGCAGCCCAATTTTGGGTAATTTTAGACCAGTGGTTGTCAATTTTTTTTCTGCATTTAGGCAGCTGCAGATTTTTTTTTTTCCATTCCCACTGGGTGCTCCAATTCCTCTGTTGTACAAGGAATCATCTTGTACATTTCTAATGGGAGATTCTGACCTATCTTTAGGGTTATTTTGCTGAAGTCAAAATCACTTTTCTTTTAAGAAATCACTGTTAAGACAAACATTTTTTCCCAGTTGTTTTCCCTTTAAAGAAATAGGCAACTTAGTGGTACCTAATGATTTTTCCCCCCAAGGATAATCCTACAAAATGAATGGGAGACAGTGTTTAAAAAGCCTTCTTTATAATTTATCTTCACTATATTTTGTAAAATTGAGGGGACTGGAAGTTGGAAAAGTCCATAACCCCTTCTCTAACGCTTCAGAAGGATGAATCAGTGACACCTGTTCCGAGCATTGGAATACCCACCCTTTTCACAGACTGGTATCGATGGTTCCCATGTGCCTTGGGCATTACATCGGATTCCCTTGCTGCCCTTCATGGTGAAGCCAAATTCGCAAGCAAATACCACAGTGTCATTATAGGAATATTGATCTTTCTGCCCGGATGATATTTGGCCTCTTAGGATCTGGGGAGGTGGACACCGAACCCCAGAAACAGAAAGTTCACAGCGTGGGGCAGGGCCGCTCCAGGTCCCAGTCTTCTGACTATCAGTGGTACAACGGATAGTTCTCTCCCCAGTGAGAATGAAGTTCACTCCTTGCTCTGGGCCCCGGTCACAGGTGTAAGTGACTGTGCTTCCATACCGAACATTCACTGAAGAGCTGCCCGTATGTCTTCCATTGAGAATAGGAGGAGGTGGTGGGCAAAGAATTTCTAGGAAATTACAGAGAGAGATGACAAGATTCCAACTGTACTACAAACAAAGAATGTCTCGGGTGTTGCTACATGCCACTCTCACATCCTGGGTTCAGGGACAGTAATATTGGAATCTGTAATGAATCTGTCAAAATGGCTATAGCAATATAATTCAGAAAGTATGATTTAAAACTTTATTCCTGAATATATCTACTTTGCTGATCCTTTGATATCTTTTACCAAGTATATAATCTCCTTTATGTGCATGGCCTGGCTGGCAATTGTACATAGTTTTCAGAGAAAGAAAAGCTTAGAAACCCTGTTTTACTTGAGTAAGCAAAGGACAAAGAGGTAATTCAAGGATGTTTCAGTGAACAACATAACCCTTAAAGATCTAAAGATCTCTGGGGGAGATCTTTGCTCTATAAGATCCTATATAGTAAGAAATGGATGAAAACTTTCAGTTAAGCTGAGAATGTGGTGTCCCGTTGAACCTCTGGCCAAGGAACTAGTTGCAAACCAGTCACTTAACCCACCTTCACATACTGGAAATTTGGTCCAAAAAGTACGCTGTGCAACAATTACACACTGGCTAGAAGGTTGGCCTTGTAATCGATACCTGGAGACAAAGGGAGGTCATTCAGAACTATTAGGCAGAACAAAACCCCCTATTTAAAATCCAAATTCACTTAATTTGTGGGCACCAACTCCTTTTATTGGCATTATCTGTCACAACCTTAAGCTGTCCATCGACCGTCACAGAGAAACCTTCTGCAGGTTTCACAGTACACACCATGCACACATAAGTCAAATGAATTAAATCTCATAGGCCCTCTAGACACTCACCCTTCATTACAGAAAATGTTCACAGTTGCACCAACCCGAAGGCTTGTGAGCCTCTTTAACTGCCCATTGAGAAATGGTCCTGGAGGCTCACACTGTGCCTCTAAGAAAACAAGCCAAAGATGAGCAAAGTGTGGCAAGTAACATAGTAGCCCAAATTCTTAACATTGATTGTAAATTTAGGGTACCTTTACATGTGGGAGCAACAGCACTCCAGTCTCCCGAAGACAAACAGTGAATGGTCTTTTCGCCAAGAAGCAAGTAACCAGGTTCACAGCTGTAGGTCACAGACATTCCTGGGGCAAAGGAATCAACACTCTCCCCTGTGTGATACCCATTGGCGATTGTGGGAAGTGATGGACACTCCAGGGAGATATCTTTACACACACACATTAGGAAAAAGGTCATCAGATAGCTCCTTCACAGTCTGTATTTTGACTTAGTACATACATCCAAATAAATGATACATGGTCTATGCTAAGCAGTTGTCATTAATTTTCAACTCAGTCTTTTAAAGATCAAACAGGTATGGTTTAATTATATCCATCTTATACCACAAATAGTACATTATTTTTTATTTTTAGTTACACTTTATGAATCACATTTGCAGAGTGAAAAACTTCAATTACCAAAAAAAAAGTCCATTTTCACTCATACTCTCATTCTACCCTTAAGCCTATTTTCTGCTCCAAAAGTAGCATGTTGTTATTTATGGGGTTTTCCTGCCAGATACTAGTAATATAGTGTTTTTGGATTCTATATGTGATATATCTACACACATATTTTGTGTGTGTATGTATACTCAATACATATTATTCTAGGCCTTGCTTTATTTGCTTAATAATCTGTATCTTTCCATGTCAATACATATAGGCCTATCTAAATCTTTATAATCTTTAATCCTATCTATAATCTTTAATTGTTTTGCATGGTCACCCCATTTGAGACTATCTTCAGATCTTCCCTCCCTCCAAGATTATATATCTGTTTACCATATTTTTCTAATAATAATTTTTTCAACTCTTTAATCAATTTAGAATTTATCAATATTGTTCTTTATTAAGAAAATAAATACCTTATTTTGATGGTATAATTTTTGTCAAATATTGCCGGTTCCCATAATTACATAACTGAAATTCAGATTTAGAGTTCAGCAGCAACATAAACCACACCAAATAATAAGGAAAGGAAGAGCTTACAGTAATTCTTATTTTCAAAGTTACTTGATTTGAAATGATATGGCTTAGGACATGAGTTTGAAAAATAGTGGATCACTCAGAAAGTATTTATAGAGGCCAAAGAGAACAGCACATCATTTCTGCCAGACTATACTAACAGCTTTTATAGATCAATTTTAAATCCACTCATTGTGTTTTTGCTATTAGAACCCACATTTCTTCTCGTTTTAACAATAACCCAGATATGCAGTTGAAAACTGTAAAACCCAATTCCTGCAGTCCAAAAAATTCTGGCCCCCATCGTTGTGGGACTTATTCCATTCAATTATTAGGTGTGTTTAGTTAGATTTCCCCATTACACTTTAAAATTCTTTGCTTTACTGATGTTTGTTGAATGAACATTTATATCCCTCTACAACTGAGAAAAAGCCAGTAATTTTCACCCTTTCCGTTGCTTCCTCCCTCCACCCTTACCATTCACACATACACACTGTTCTTCCTTCAGAATGATACCAAACTTAATCTGCACAGAAATGCGAGGCTCCAAGCTCCTGAATCAGTTTTATTTTCATCCTACTCACCACTCTCACAGGTTGGTAAGGGTGTTGGTCCCCATGTTTTATTTGCTTGGCACCAAACAGTTTTGTTTCCTTTCATGGTGAAGTTGGTATTACAGGTAAATGTCACAGAATCACCATGTCTGTATGGTGGTCTAGACACTTTACTTCTGTATCCACCTGGTACTATGGGCTCAGAGCAAATAGAATCTTTATTGTAATATTCACAGATAGGAGCAGCTTTATCCCAGACTCCATTCACTTTGTCTTTAGTTATACAAAAAAGAATACTTTCTCCAATGAGGCGGAAGGCACTCAAGCATCTGTACCTCACCACAGCGTTAACAGCTATGGGACTAGAATGATAACTATTCTGCCCATTTTTGATAGGAGGAGGAGGGTCACAAAAAATCCCTGCAAAGTAGAAAAGAAAATATGTGGTCATACTGATCATGACAATAAGATTCAAATTTAGATAAAAGTCCAAATATAAGTCATGTCACTTTTTCAGAAATAGACTTAGAAATTTGCATAATTTATTTCTTACTCATAGTCCCTGCCTGTCCCCAAGTTCCTAAATTCTTACCTTTCTCTTGATCCTCAGCAAACAAAGCAATATAGGACTATAAGCCATCTTGACCAAACAATAACAATGAAACAGAATTTATTGAATAGTTCTGTGTCCAATCAACTTTAATAATGAAACGAAAGGCAAACAGTACATGAAAATAATATGTTAATGACATACTAATCACACATGGAAAGGCACATGGACTAATGAAATCTGGGCTCATTAGACCTGGTTTCACATCCCCACAGTCATTCAATAGCTGTGTGACCTTAGGCAAGTCTCACCCTCTTTAAGCCTCAGTTTCCTAGTCTAGTATAATTCAATGTTGTAATGAGAATCCAGTGACACAAAACTACCTGAAAGGGGCAAGTACAGTACCTGGAACATACTAATTGTGCAGTTTCAAACACACAGCTGGTGCTATAAGTAGTGAGACCACATTCTGTCCCGTTACAAAAGATACTGCAGCCTCACTGCAAGTCATTTGTCATCCTTTGATGCTGGTCCCATTTGAAAGACCCACAGGAAGTGATCAGAGGTTTGGAATAGTGACCTCATACCTTTTATTTATTTGTCCTAATAGGCATGAAGAATATTAATTGTTTATAGTTGTGTTGGTATATGCACACCTTTCCTGAGTGAGTCTTAGAATAAAGGGAAAACTTCCAACCTCCAAAACTTCTGGTTGATTTCCATTTAGCTCCAAGAATTGCTCATCAGATGAGGAAATGGCATAAGAAGACACAGCCAAACCATTTCAGCACATCAGTGCTATTCATTTTCAGTAGGGGTAACTTTCGAGAGCCTTTATCCTTATACACATAGAATACTCAATACCATATGTAGTCAACTGAATAAATTTAGTTTTGGTCTGCATTCTAGAACATACAGAAGAGTGGCATATATATGTTCATATTGATAAGATTTTATAATTGATAAATGCATGAGAATACACTAAAAATCAAGAGGCACGATCCATACTTGATTATTTTTGCTTTCTACTCACGTTCACAGACAGGAAACTTATTATTCCAGAGTACTCTCATTCCTTCTGAGACACACTGACTGGAAGATTGGCCATTTAACCGGTACCTTAAACAATAAGGGGCAGCAAATCATCACCAGAAGAAACCAATTCTCGGTTGCATGGAATTCATCACTTCTCTCAAGTATATGGTATTAATGGCCTCTATTTTTGTAAGCATTTCTGGCTTAAGGAAAATGTCTAAGATTGTGAATCAGCCAAGCTATGTGAGGACTTCAGACCAGCTAAAAACACAGAGAAAACAGTCCTAATGATCTGTTCTTTTCTTGAATTCTCTCTTTCCTCTTTGGCATCCAAATATCAAGATTTTCTTGACCATTAGAAGAGAATAACCTCAGTTCCTAGTAAAGAAAACATCAAAGACTTTGTTCCCTAATCTCACTTCAAAGAGCCCCTCTTACTGAATCCCCAACATCTATTCAGACTCCATAATAGAAGCCTTAACTTCGGAGCCCAAACTTTGCTTTTGCAAATGATGAAAGGATAATTCTCAGGTTTGGCTGGCCATGCACAATATACACATTTGGAGGAAATCAATGGAATTTGCTTAATAACAGAATTCTTAATCATAAAGGGTAAAGGAGAGAAAAAAATTTAACTACCTTTAAAGATCACACTTTGCAATGCTTAGCTATGGATCATAGGCCCCAAGTCAGGCCCCATCACCTTGCACTCACCCCTTATCACAAACAAATGCAACCTCTGCCCCAAGCTGGAGATTAGGAGGAGCTACCACATGACCGTTGAGAAGTTGGTCTGGAATGGCATCACATGATTTCGCTAGGAAAAAAGAGACAAGGCTGGCACATGAAGAGTCAGGAAACAGCTAAGTTTCCTTGAGATGGAATAGACCTTTAGGCACCTTCACAGTTGGGGGCTGGATGGCTCCAGGTTCCCAAGGAGGTACACTGCATAGGGTTAGTTCCAATGAGAGTATAGCCAGGCTCACAGCTGTAGGACACTTCCTGTCCAACTGCAAAGAATTCCTCATCCAATTTGTTATAATTACCGTGGTAGATATGTGGAGGTGGTAGACACCCTGAGAAAAGAGCAGGACCAGAGTCCTTTTATTTCTGAAATAAGAACTTTCTTCTCTACAACCTAAGCCAACTTGAGGTTGGCAGGAGTCGGATGAAGGTGGTCATGTCAATTCTCCAAAGTATAAGGCAGACACTATTTTGGGTGAGGTGCAGTGGGGCTAACATGTGTTACATATTTTAGACATGATCAACCTTGCATCTATCTTCCTTCTGTACCTTGATCTATGCCAGGAAACATTATTCCCATTCATCATTTTCCCATTTCATTTAAATGGATATACTCTCATTAATGTTGTAGCCAAGGGAATCAAACTATTATAATGCATTTTTACCACCAAAAATCTCCTCTTTCTTCCTGCTTTCCAAACCACTGATGAAGTTTCTGAGCCTTATGGGAGTGGCTCCCAATGTTGCCAGGTTTTTAGTAAGTCAGGCACTTCCCAATAAGAGTAGGGGAGAAAGGGGGAATGGGGAAAGTGACTTGACCTTAACTCTAGCCTTATTCCATAAAGGCTACATTTTTCAATAGGAGAATGTATAATACCTATAGTAATTTGAATCAAATTCTGATCAGCCCATTTCCCCCATTGGCCTGGCCAATAGGATTGAGAGTTTATTTTATCCTCATTTAAATAAAATCTAATCACATATGATTTTTTTAACATCTTTATTGGAGTATAATTGCTTTACAATAGTGTGTTAGTTTCTGCTTTATAACAAAGTGAATCAGTTATACATATACATATGTCCCCATATCTCTTCCCTCTCACGTCTCCCTCCCTCCCACCCTCCCTATCCCACCCCTCTAGGTGGTCACAAAGCACTGAGCTGATCTCCCTGTGCTATGCAGCTGCCTCCCACTAGCTATCTATTTTACGTTTGGTAGTGTATATATGTCCATGCCACTCTCTCACTTTGTCCCAGCTTACCCTTCCCCCTCCCTGTATCCTCAAGTCCATTCTCTAGTAGGTCTACCTCTTTATTCCCGTCTTGCCCCTAGGTTCTTCATGACCTGTTTTTTTTTTTTTTTTTTAGATTCCATATATATATGTGTTAGCATATGGTATTTGTTTTTCTCTTTCTGACTTACTTCATTCTGTAAGATAGACTCTAGGTCCATCCACCTCACTACAAATAACTCAATTTCATTTCTTTTTATGGCTGAGTAATATTCCATTGTGTATATTTGCCACACTTTCTTTATCCATTCATCTGTTGTTGGACACTTAGGTTGCTTCCATCTCCTAGCTATTGTAAATAGAGCTGCAATGAACATTTTTGTACATGACTCTTTTTGAATCATGGTTTTCTCAGGGTATGTGCCCAGTAGTGGGATTGCTGGGTCGTATGGTAGTTCTATTTTTAGTTTCTTCAGGAACCTCCATACTGTTCTCCATAGTGGCTGTATCAATTTACATTCCCACCAACAGTGTAAGAGGGTTCCTTTTTCTCCACACCCTCTCCAGCATTTATTGTTTGTAGATTTCTTGACGATGGCCATTCTGACGGGTGTGAGATGATATTTCATTGTAGTTTTGATTTGCATTTCTCTAGTGATTAATGATGTTGAGCATTCTTTCATGTGTTTGTTGGGAATCTCATGTGTTTGTTGGCAATCACATATAATTTTAATCATATTAAAATCTCTGATCATTAGCTCTGGTACTACCTGCATTTTTTTTTAAGTGTCTTCTAATTTCCCCTACATTAATGCATATCTAGCACTGCCCCAGAATTTAGTACATTTCCCAACTCTTCAACATTTAGATACTACTTTCAAAGTTTACTTTTAAATTCTTTAGCCAGGATACCCAACTACATACACTGTCTTTATCCTCCTCTTCTCATAGGTACCATATATCTATTCCTCCCAAAGTCTCAATTTATTTCTAGATCCCCAAAGTTTCAGCCCAACTCACCCTTGAAGCACCTTGGCAGTGGAGGGTTCCATTTGCTGTTTGGTTGGCACCATACTGTGTTGCTGCCTTTCATGGTAAAGCCAGGCTTACACTTAAACATCACAGAATCATTTAAGGAAAATGAGCGTCTAAATCCAGATTCCATAATTCCATTTTCAACTTCTGGAATTGGGCATTTGACTACAGGAATACACCGAGGGGGAGGGCTGCTCCAGATGCCAACTCGATTGTCTTTGCTGGTGCAATATATTGACTTCTCACCCACGAGATCAAACAGCTTTTTCCCATTCTGTCCAACATGGCACTTATAAGTAACCACCATTCCATAGTGAAAGTCCTCGCTACTGCTGCTGTAAAAGTCTCCATTGGAGATGGCTGGGGGTGACTCACAAGGAATAGCTTGGGGAGGATGGGGTACATAGAGAAAGAGAGAAGGCATGTAAATGTTATACCTTCTGGGAATTTTGTCTTAACTCTTGCAAACCAAACTTCCACTTAGCCTACAATTAACCCCTATTATTGAAATTCTGTATCCTCATCTCAAAGATGGTTCTAATTGGGAAGTAGCAAGGTAAGAAGATACATGGAACTGGCCTGATAAAAACCCACAAAAATATGATCTGGTCACCAGTCCTGACCCCCAGAGTACAGATAAACTGTTAAAAAAAGCCACCTAGGGTGGCGTACATTTTGCACGGATTAAAGTTGGCAGTGTGTAATCTTGTGGCATATTTTAGATTTGAGCACTTATTCACTATGAGATAATGTACCATCAAAAGACAGTAAGCAAAGGAATGTGTAATGGGATTGGGGGCATGGAAGAAGATAAACCACAGATCTGTGTCCAGAACTACTCAAGCCAAGTGTAACCCACCTGGGTACTTATTTTGATGTGTAGATGCCCACTTTCTTTTTGGAGGGGGACAAGAGGAATTACCTAGGTGCAATAAAGGGAAAATTCTACTCACATTCACAAAAAGGCATTTCCTTATCCCAGGTTACAATATTGTCTGAGATAATACATGTGGCAGAGGAGTCACCAATGAGTCGATATCTAAAGACAAAGAGATGAGTGATCATCTCCCAGCTGGACATTTTAGGAAAGCTTAGTTCTTTCCCCACTGAAAGAATGGCAAAGAGTAGAACACCATATATGACAAATAATGGTGACAGATTAAGGACTCATACAAAAGATTCAACACTCTAAAGACAAATGAAACTTGACCTCCTGGTCAGTAACACTGAAGATTTAAAATTGGAAGAAGAATAGCCAAAACCTTTTTCTCTTCTAGGGATCCTCTCTACTAGGTAATCCTGAAGAGTTTCCTCTGGAGCAGATCAGAGAGGTGATTCTCTTTTTACTTATCTATGGTTAAGGGTGGGTGGCAATTACTCAGCTCTCTTTTGGAAGATGGATGATTTCTGGTTGAAACTAGCGTTCTAATATCCATGTACTCTGGAGATGTCTCCTGGTGACTCACCCTTTATCACAAGAATATGTAATTGTTGACCCAAACACGATACCCCTGGGTGCAAGGACAGAGCCATG
The DNA here is from genome assembly GCF_000442215.2 of Lipotes vexillifer. Lineage (NCBI taxonomy): Eukaryota > Metazoa > Chordata > Mammalia > Artiodactyla > Lipotidae > Lipotes > Lipotes vexillifer. Next base: position 74,558 of record NW_006799516.1, read on the forward strand.
GAGGAGTTCTCTAGGACTCACACATGATTTACCTATAAGGGAGAACAAGACAAAACAGGATTTGGGACTGGGATTTGGGGGATGTTTTGTGTTTTACATTAAATTCCAACCTGACTGGACTTGCTGAGTAATCTACTTATGTTTATTCAAAGAAATTTGGGCCATTTACAAAACTTCTGTCTTCCAAAGGATCAGTCAACTCCATTAACACTATTTGTTTAATGCATGTAGTCTGTTTCTGAGCATGGATGCAAACATTATTTGTAGTCAGCCATAATTTATAATCTCTATTTCCCCTTTTTATATTCTGTCAGTTGATGGCAACATCTACCAAGTCTTAAAAAATAAACAAAAAACACAAAAACCTCACAGTCATCATTTCCTATCTGTAACTCATTTTCTCTACCCCCTGCCCTTAATTCAATAGATCACCAAGTTTTCATGACTGGATTCCAGAAATCTCTCTCCAAACCAACTATTTTGCCACCACTATAATCTCTCATTGGATCATCGAGTAATAAGATTTACCTTTCTAATGCTGGTCGCCATTGGTCCAGCACATCTTCTATGCTGCTGCACACATTATCTTTCAGAAGTACAAATGTGGTCATGCCACTCCCCACTTTCAAAAACTTACAGTGACTTACTTTATTGGAAAAGAATGCATGGCCCACCACACTTAAACTCCAATCCACTTAATCAACTACTATTCCTCATCATGCACCTTATATTCTAACCACTCTAAATTTTTCTATTTTCCGGAGACATCATGTTCTTCCATACCTTTATGTGTTGGTATATGCTGTTTCCTCTGTCTGTAATGCCTAGATTTCTCTATCCTCCTAGATAGCACTTATTATTTACTTCTCTATGATATCATAAAATTTTATCTCTATAAAGAAAAGAAATTACACCATAGTACAGTATTTGTTTAAAAACCAGTCTTTACAAATAACATAGGACTTCCTCAACGACAGAGACTAGCAGATTAATTTTTATATCTCTTCCAATCCCCACCATCTAGCCTAATGCTTCATACCCAGTGGTTACTCAAAAATATTTCTTGAATTGAGTTGGGTGAAAACTAATATGAGGTGAAACTAATATTCTTTGTAAACTAACTTCTAAGATCACTGTAACACAGTACAGAGACCATAGAATAAGGTCATGAAGATTATAGGGTAAACAGGGTTGGCCAGCTGTGCGACTTAACCCCAATACCTGATACTTAATATCCTTAGGAGTAAAAGAAAACATGGAGAACCTAGGAGCCCTTTTCATTTGAGATTACTTACTAACTTTCTCATCTTTTATCTTGAAAATAATAGGTTAGCCCATAGAGACATGCTATAGACCCAAAGATTCTTCTATTACTGATTACTCACGTTTACAGATTGGCTGAGCATCTGACCACTTGGAGGTCTCTAGGCAGGTGATAAAGAATGACCTCTTGACATACCCAGGAAGGCATTCATATTCCCAAGTTGTCCCAACAGCAAACTCAGACTGATCACTCTGAATTTTAAGCTTAGCAAAAGGATACCTTGGCAGGAACTTACACTGACCTAGAGACAAAGACCACAGGAATATCAAAACTAAGAGAGACTAAAATCTCTGTTTGGCTTGTTTTGTCACCAGTTACAATGACAACTTTGATCTTTAGACAGTAAACCCAAGATGTCAATATTTTATGGGTCAAAGAAAATATATCTTGCAGTATGAATGCACGTTGAATGCAAGAGAAATAAGCTCGGGAGTTCAAAGACTTTTTAGGATAGACTTCAGAAGAAGAGCTGGAGAAAATCATTTCTTAATAAAATTCCATAAAGGCCCTGGAGTTGTTCTATCTTCTTACAACCTCATAAATAAAAACTAAAACCTTATAAGTAAAAACTTTTCTGGAATAGCACAGGAAACAAGTATATCAGACCTTGAAAGCTCATCACATGTATGATCCTCTAAAATTTCTTTTATGAATTAACATTACTATCTTAGTCATTAAACCTTTAGGTCCTAGCAAGAAGAAAATAGGGTTGCTTTTTATTCTTCATTATTTTATTCCATTAACCTAGTAGAGTACTATACCCCCAAAAGAGTTAATACTTCCTGATGGGTACCAGATAAAAGGAGCCAGTTTTTTCAAGACATTTCTCTGTGACTTAAAATAATTATGATGATGATGATGAAGATGAAACAAATCTTATTCTAGGAGATGGGTAAGAAACTGTAACACCCAGATACTTGAGGATGTACCTGGAAAAGAATTTTTCTAGGTGTGAAAGAGAGTTCAAGTTTCAACTCCAGAATGGTGGTATATTCGAATATCAAATTTATAAATCTCCTTTTTCAAACAAATCTGAAACTGATACAGGTGCAAGTCAAAGAACAAACATGGACTAACTGACACAAAGGCAAACACAGAACTCCCAAAGTTGTGGCCAGACCCAGCCCTTTTGTAGCCCAACACTTCTGTTGGAGAAGTCATATGGACAGGATCTAAGAATAGCCATTACTGTTGGGACCCAGATCCCACTGTAGGTCTCCTATTTGTTTCCTCAACTCCTTTGGTTTCCTCCATTAATGCCTACAAATGTTTCCAAATGCATACTTTTGCAAAACGGCAAGACTCTATAGGGAAAGTCAGGGTTTGACCTCAATGAAGACCACCTTCACAATTCTGCTGTTATTTGTACTATCTCACCCTAATCAAATGATTTAACCTGTAATTATCCAACGTGAATAAGAACAATCCTAAATAATTTTCCACAATCTGAAAACCAATTTGAGTTTACAAAGATTTAATCAATAGTGATGACATGGACTGAGAAGTAACCAAGATCTTGAAGCAAAAAAAGTAGAAGGTGAAAGGAGATAAGAATCATACTTTCTGGATGAGAAACAATGGGAAATTTTTATCTTCAATGAGACTTAGGGACACCTCTCTCTCGGGGGACACCAGCTTTTATTAGTAATGATATTGCCAAAATCCTAGGTCACAGGACAGAATTTCCAGCAATCGTGTTCTCTTCCATATCAGAAAAGGGAAAGTTAGCCTATGAACCATTAAGTAACATTAATTTTCTTAAGAGTCATTGGACCCTCTTCACATCTTTTTAAAATCAGGAATAAACATCAGTGTAGATCATGACTGTATCTAAAATAGAATATAGTGACAAAACATTGACATACACATCCCTTGAACCATGTTAAAAGTAACTAGGCAAAGGACTTTCTAGAGAACAGAAATACATTTAACTCTTTATTTGTGTCTAAGGGGATTTACCTGGACTGGCTTAGAAATCCATTTGAAATGAATGAAGAACAAATATACAAGATGATCAAAATAACCCTGAAATTTAGGTCAGATAGCAGGTAGGAGGAAAAATTATTATTGATAATGAGAATTATTATGATCAAATAACATAACACTGGGTTTTCTGGCTATCTGATCACTTTTCAATGATGGGTGTGCATATGAACCAAGATACTGTCTTAAGCACAGAATGTGCATCAGTGAACATTAGACACAAGGCTCTCACATTCATGGAATTTATATTACAATAGAGGGAGAGAGACCATAAATAAATACCAATAAATAAATAGATGGTAGGTAAAGGAAATAAACAGGGTGATGTATCAAAATGTAATGCACTGGAAAAAAGAGGGGACAGGATGGCATATGACTTCAGTTATGACGATTAAAGAAGGTTTATGAAGAGGAGACATCTGAGTTATGACTGAAGGATAAGAAGGTGCCAGACAGGTAAAGTGCTGGGTAAAAGCATTTTAGGCAGAAGCCTAACAGCAGGGATGGATTTACTATGCTTTAGGGATAAACGAAAAGCAAGTGTGGCTGGAACTTAGTGATCAGAGTGAAATGGAATCGAGTTAAAAAGCCCAGAAGGTAGGATTGCACAGGGCTTCTTAGTCCACAGGAGGATGTCCCCGTGTTATTCTGGGTAGGAGTCACTGGAGATTTCAAGCAAGAGAGTCACATGGCCTGATTTAACTTTAAAAAAAAATAGTCTGGCAGTTGGATGGAGAATGGACTGGACTTTTACTTTCAGAAGTAGGGAGTGCAGTCTGGAAGCTATTATAGTAGCTTTGACCAAAAAAAATGAAGCTTGAGCACAAGGAGACAGTGATAAATGGGTGACTCTGTTGTACTTAAATGTGGGGCTAAGGGAATGGGAGGATTCAGTAAGGGCTTCTAGGCTTTTGACTTGAGCGACTTGGTTGATGGTAATACCATGTACTGAGATTCATCAGGCAATAAAGACAGATAAAGGCCTTGATCTCATGGAGCTTGTATACCAGTGAGGGAACAACAAGTAAATGAGTAAGAAGGTTTTATATGATGATAGGTGCTCTGTGGAAAATAAAACATGGTTATGTGATAGAGAGTGACCTGGGGTATAGACTACTTCAGGTAAGAGTCAGAGCATCACAGAAAAGTGTCAGTGGAGCTGCGATCTGAATGTTGAGGAGGCAGGTAAGGAATGACCCATAGAAGGGCATTTTAAGAGAGGAACACCTAGTGCACAGCTAAACAAACATGACTCCATTTAAGGAATAGGAAGAAGGTCAGTGTGGCTGGAGAAGAGTCAGTGAGGGAGGAGTACAGAGAACTTCAGAGAAGCAGAGGCCTGGAGTTGAGGTTAAGGAGCATGGATTTTGTCCTAATGTGATGGGTAGCCCTTGGCAGGTTTTAACCAGAGGAGAGAAAAAGATCTGATCTCAGATGGAGGTAGATGATTGGAAAATAAGGGAATTCCTACTTGATGATTTTATTTTCTTAGTGTTGGTTAAGGTGAGGCAGTCAGTCAAGGCAAGAGTGAAATTTAAGAGCACAGGAAATTTGAATTGGTTTATGCAAATAGATAAAAGGAGAAAAATGAAAACACTCTGAGAAGGAAATTTGCTCTTTAAGACACTTGCTTCAGAATTTTCCAGAGTGCTTGTTAAATCTCAGCTTCCTGGGCCACCCCCACCGCAAACATGAATCTCTGGAAGGTGAGATGGAACCCAGAAACCTGTATTTTAAAAAGACACCACGATTCCTCAAAAAATTAACAACAGAACTACCATATGATCCAGCAATTCCACTTCTGGGGATATATACAAAGGAAATGAAAACACTAACTTGAAAAGATAACTACACCCCCATGCTCACAGTGGCATTATTTACAAATGGAAACATAGCCAACTCATGGAAACAGCCTAGGTGTCCATCAATAGATGAATGGATAAAGAAGCTGTGGATGAATATATACAATGGAATATTATTCAGCCATTAAGAAAACAAGGGAATCCTACCACTTGCAACAACATGGATGGACCTTGAAGGCATTATACTAAGTGAAATAGTGAAATAAGTCACACAGAGACATACAAATAATGTATGATCTCACTTTTATGTGGAATCTAAAACCAACAAGACAAAATTCAGAAAAAAGATGAGATTTGTGGTTATTGGAGGCAGGGAGTGGGAGGAGAGAGAATTGGAGGAAGGTGGTCAAAAGGTTCAAACTTCCAGTTATAAGAAAAATAAATACTAGTGATGCAATGTCCAACACGATGACTATAGTTAACATGGTTTTATGATACATAGGAAAATTGTTAATAGAGTAGATCCTAAGAGTTCTCAACACAAGGAGAAAATTTTTCTTTTCTTTTTATTGTATCTATATGAGATGATGGATGTTAACTAAACTTACTATGGTAATCATTCCACAATATATGTAAATCAAACCATCATGCAAAAGTCAGGAGGGGGTGTGGGTATAGCATGAGCAAAGGACCTTGGGGTGTCAGTCAGGCAAGAAGATGAGCAGTTCATTTGTGATAGGAAGCAGTGGGGAATCAGGAGGGGCATGCTTAGGTGAGAGCCAATTACCAAAGGTTTGAAAGTCTGAAGACAGATTTTTTTTTTTTAATTCCAAAGGCAGTAGGAAGCCCTTTTAGATTTTTGAGCAAGGGAGTGGAATAATGGGAAAAAAATGTTTTTAAATTTTAGTTTTCACCATTGGAAAAGTTAAAGACTGGTATCAGAATAACCTGTAAGAGAGGAGGTTGTTACAAAGGTAATCATAATGAATATGATTAGAATATTGGTGTAAGAATAAGAAAAACAACAGAAGCACATTAGCTGTGACAGTCGACAGAAAGGTAGACCTGATCTTTCGTGCGCCTGGAGTTAAATGACCGAAAGGGTGGTCCTGCTCTGGTACTGGAAGGGGATGCTCTGGCATCCTTGTAGGGTACAATGAATTGACAGGGCTGGAAAAGAAGTTGATTTTCAATTGATAATATCCTCTCTGAAATTTAGAAAAAGGAATGGAATGCTGGCAAGAAGTCAGGTAGGGAACTGTGACACACGGAGGTGTTACAGAATGCTGTGAAAGTGTGTTTGTTCAGAGTTAATATGTAGGAGAGAAAGAGATGAAGATAATGGTTTGGGGAAATGTTCAGTTAAAGAGCAGGATAAAGTTAAATGTCAGGAAGCAGACAAAGTGAACTGTGATAGAACAAACGTATGCACTGTCCCTTAACAAGCTGGGCGAGGTCAAGCTTAAATGCTGACTCCATCAAAACAGGTCCAGACAGTAGTCTTATTACTGGCATCTAGTAGTAACATCCAACATCTAACATTCATTTGCCTAATTTCATCTGATATTCAGAGCAGCCGAGTAAGGGTAGGGCTGCTTATCTCTAGTTTCACTTTACCGATGAAGAAACTGAGGCTAGGGAGTGAAATGACTTGCCAAAAGTCACGCAGGTATTGAGGTCTGTATACAGTAAACTTCTTAATAAACTGGGAATCCAATGTACTCTGAAAATTATTAAAAAGTTATAACTATCTTATCACCTAGAGACTCCAATCTTAAAAAATTACAATACTTCTTTAAAATTAAGCCAATCTGAAGGAAGAAAATTATAATAAACGTTTAATGACACCTTCTGGAGCCCTTACCATTACAGAAGGTAAATAACACAAAGAACCCGCAGTTTTTATTCACGTATCAACTTTTCTAAATAACTCCAGATGTTTGTCGTTTAGAACCACGCCTGGGGATCAGACATTATTCTTATTCTGGGAAGGCAGCAGGAGGCTGTGCTGCTTTTACCAGGCAGGAGAGAGTTCAGTGTGCGCAGAAACTCCCGCGCCTAGGGGAGCATGCAACCGAGTCGCATGCACTCAGCACGAGTAGGCTTCGGATACGTGTCCGGGCGTTAGAGCTCAAAGACCTCCAGACCCAGAGCGCTGAGCACCTGCTGAGCGCCGGGGGCGGGGAGCCCGGAGGGCACAGAGCGGGCACTCCACGCCACAAGCCACACTGGGCAGGTCACATAGTGCGTCTCTGATGCAGACTGCAATTCTAGTGGTCCCAGCCCAGGAGGAGCGAGCGGGGACATTCAGGACCGAGAGATCTCGGGGTCCCCCAAAGCGAGCGAGGCATGCAAGACTGCCCCGTCTTCTAACTTTTGACAGTCTCCTTTTCATCGCCGCACAGAGCCCGTCCCGGCCCCAGACGCGCCCCTACCTCCGTGCTCCCATTCCCAGCTCACCGAGGACCCCTGGCACGGCGAGAGCCAAGAAAACCCAGAGCGGACCCGAGGAGCCCATGCCAAGGCTGCAGCCCCAGCGGCTGGATGCGTCTGAGACCCGCGAGCCTCCGGCAGCTCCGGGATGACAGGGCTGGAGAAGGGGGCAGCTGCAAGCAGGGGAAGGTGGGCCCTTAAGTAGTGTCTGGCACCACGTGCTAGCTTGAGCGCACACCTGCTGGCTGCTGGGGGCGGGACCACGCGGTGAGGGCTGCAGAGGGGGCGAGGGGTTGGCCGGGGGCGGGCGGGCGGAAGAACCCTGATTCAGTCTTTGGCTCAGACTCTACTCGTCAGTGCAGTGGCTTTCCAGCGTTTTTGACCACGCCACCCAGTGCATCCATTTTTGTCTCTCTGGAGAACTGAAACAAAATAGTACTGCCTTTACTAATCTGCAACGCTCGCTTCCATTCTATTCTATTCTGTTCTATTCTATTATCATCTCCTTTCCTTTCCACTCCTCCTCCGCTTTCCTCCCAATCCCTCTCTTCCCCTTCACTCCCCTCCCCTCTCTCTCTTGAAAATTCTGGTTTGGTTTCGCTAAATTCATTTCAAAAGTTATTAATGTTTTCAACCCTCCGTTTGAAAACCGTTTATTTACAAAGGAAACTTAGGAACAGCAACCAGCTCTGCTGTTCTTTTCTTTTTATTTTGAAGTAATTACTACAGAAAAGTTGCAAACATAATACAAAGAATCCCTATACACCCATTACTCGATTCTCCAAATGTTAACATTTTACTGTATTTTCTTTATCATTCTCCATCTCTATTTCTAGATAAATAGCTATAGTATAGTTATATAGAGAGAGACCTAGATATATACACATATACTTTATACGTGTACATAAGTATAATTATATAATTTTTTACTTTGGAACTCTTTGAGATGAGTTACAAGCATGATACCCCTCCTCTAAATTCTTTGGTATGTATTTCCTAAAAACAAGAGCATAGTCTTACACAATTTCAGTACAATGATCAAAAAGAGGAAATTAACATATTACATAAGGGACAGATTGTACAGATTTCTCCAATCATCTAATATTCCTTATTATAGCAAACACGTGTGGGCGGGCGGGTGCCCGCACGTGCACACACACGAACACCCCCCCCCCCTTC
>NW_006799516.1:83288-93740 GCF_000442215.2 Lipotes vexillifer
CACACACACGAACCCCCCCCCCCCTTCTTTTTTCTGGTCCAGGATCATTCTAGGATCATGCATTGCACTTGATTGTCTTTTTTCTCATTTAATCTGGTAAAGATCCTAAGTCTTTTCTGTTTTCCTGACCTTGACATTTTTGAAGAGTACACAGCAAATATTTTTGTAGAATGACTTTTAAATCAGTTATCTATTGCATAGGAACAAATTACCCTAAACATTAATTTAAACATTTAATTTAACATGTATTATCTCACACAGTTTCTGGGTGTCAGGAATTTAAAAGAAGCTAAGCAAGGTGGTTCTGGCTTGGGATCTTTCAGGAGGTTGCAGTGCAGACATTGGCCAGAATTGCAGTCATCTGAAAGTTTGACTGACACTGGAGGATCCAAGTCTAAGATGACTCACTGTCATGGTTGTGGACTGGAGGCCGGATATCCTCACCAGGAGGACCTTGCCCTAAGACTATTTGAGTGTCTTGTGACATGGCAGCTGGCTTCCTGTAGAACAAGAGAGAAAGGCAGAAGCCTCAGTGTCATTTAAAATCTATTCTCAGAATTCACACTGTATTACTTCCACAATATCCTGTTGGATACTGTGATGGTTAATTTTATGTCAACTTGACTGGGCTATGAGTGCCCAGATATATGGTCAAAAATTATTCTGAGAGTTTCTGTAAGGGTGTTTTTGGATGAGATTAATTTTGGGGAGTAACTGATATATGTATTTTAATTCTTTCCAGTTTTATTGAGATATAGTTGATATATAACATTGTATTAGTTTAAGGTATACAACATAATGATTTGATATATGTACATATTGCAAATGACCAGTGCAGTAAGTTGAGTTAACATCCATCTCCTCACATAGTTACAAATTTTTTTCTGATAATAACTTTTAAGATCTATTCTCTCAGCAACTTTCAAATATACAATACAGTATTGTTAACTATAGTCATCCTGCTGTACATTGTATACCCAGAACTTACCTATCTTATAACTGGAATTTTGTGCCTTTTAATCACCTTCACCCATTTCCCCTGATTCCCACCCCCCACCTCTGGCAACCACCAGTCTGTTCTCTTTTTATGAGTTCAGTTTTTTTAGATTCCACATATAAATGAGATCAAACAGTATTTGTCTCTCCCTGCTTGACTTGTTTCATTTAGTATAATGCCTTCAAAGTTCATCCATGCTATCAAAAATGGCATGATTCATTCTTTTTTATGGCTGAATATATATATATATATATATATATATATATATATATGGCACATTTTTCTTATTCATTCATCCATCTCTTCAAGATAGTGATTCTTTTCCTTCTGATATATACCCAGAAGTGGAATTGCTGGATTATATAGCAGTTCTATTTTTCATTTTTTGAGGAACTACTCTTTTTCCATAGTAGGTGCACCAGTTTATAATTTATATGAGTTCCTTCTTACCCACATCCTCTCCAATATTTGTTTTCCATTATCTTTTTGATAGTAGTCATTCTAACAGGTGTGAGGTGATATCTCATTTTGGTTTTGGTTTGCATTTCTTTGACAATTAATGATATTGAGCATTTTTTCATGTTTGCTATGCAGAAGTTTTTAGTTTGATGTGGTCATAGTTGTTTATTTTTTGCTTATGTTGCCTTTGCTTTTGGTGTCAAATAAAAAAAAATTGCCAAGACCAATGTCAAGGAGCTTAGTCCCTATGCTTTCTTCCAGGAATTTAATGGTTTCAGTTCTTATGTTCATGTCTTTAATCCATTTTGAGTTGATTTTTGTGTATGGTGTAAGATAGGGGTTCAGTTGCATTCTTTTGCATGTAGCTGTTCAGTTTTACCAACACCCTTTATTGAAGAGACTGTCCTCTCCCCATTGTATATTCTTGGCTCCTTTGTTGTAAATTAATTAAGCATATATGTGTGGGTATATTTCTGAGTGCTCTATTCTATTCCATTAATCTATGTGTTTCTTTTTATGCAAATACCATACTGTTTTTATTTTTATAGCTTTGTAATATAGTTCATAGGAGATACTATAAAATATATATGTTGGTCTCTGCCCCCTGTTCCTGGCACAGACCTCCTAAAACCCTTGAAATTGTCTGTCTGTTAAGAGTACTAGGAGGATCTCTTGTTCTGATATTTGTCTTTGTCCCCCATCCCTGACACAGGGCTCATAAAACCCTTGTAAATTCCCATGATAAGAGCACAAGGAACATCTTTTACTCCCTTGACATGACTCTGGATGGGCTCCGAATTGAGGCTGGTCACGAGAAAGACCAAGCCATGATTAGAAGCTTGGAAGTTTTACCTCCCCTCCACATCCTCCAGAGAGGATGGACATGGAGTTAATAATTGACCGTAGCTACATGCGGAAGCCTTCATAAAATCCCAATAGCATGGCCTTAGAGAGCTTCCAGGCTGGTGAACACATCCACACCAGGAGGGTGACACACTCCAACTCCATGTGGACAGAAGCTCCTGCACTTGGGACCCTCCCAGACCTTGCCCTATGTATCTCTTCATCTGGCTGTTTATCTGTATCTTCTATTATATCCTTTAATAAACTGGTAAATGTAAGGAAACGTTTCCCTGAGTTTTGTGAGCTGCTCTAGCAAATTGATCAGACTCAAGGAGGGGGTCTTTGTAACCTCCAATCTATAGTCGGTTGGTCACGGCCACAGGAAATTAACTGGGCTTCTGACTGGCATCTGAATTGGGGTGGGGGCAGTTTTGTGGGACTGAGCCCCTAACCTGTGAGATCTAATGAAATCTCTGTGTAGGTAGTGTCAGAATTGTAGTGTAGGACCTCAGCAGGTGTCACAGAGAATTGCTTAATGTGAGGAAAATCCTCCACACATTTGGTCACCAGAAGTGTCAGAAGGAGTGTTCTATTAAAAGAAAAGGAGACACACAAGAAAGAAAAACATAGTGGGGAAGAACTGGGCTTCTCCCTACACAGGAAAGTAAAAAGCTGAATTTTTCTCTTTATAGTTTGAAATTAGGAAGTGTGATGCCTCCAGCTTTGTTTTACTTTCTCAAGATTGCTTTGGCTATTAGGGGTATTTTGTGGCTTCATACGAATTTTAGGATCATTTTTTCTATTTATGTTGAAACTACCATTGGAATTTTAATTAGTATTGCATTGAATCTGTGGATCACTTTTGGCAGTATGGATAGTGTACCAATATCAAGTCTTCTAATTCATGAGCACAGAATATCTTTGCATTTATGTGTGTCTTGAATAGTTATTTTTCATTTTACTTTATTCTATTTTATTTTTATTGAAGTATAGTTGATTTACAATATTATATTAGTTTCAGGTGTATGGCATAGTGATTCAATATTTTTATAGATTATATTTCATTTAAAGTTATTACAAAATAATGGCTATATTTTCCTGTGCTATACAATATATCCTTGTAGGTTATTTATTTTGTACATGGTAGCTTGTGTCTCTTAATCCCATACCCCTATCTCACCCCTCCCCCCCACCCTCTCCCCACTGGTAACCACTAGTTTGTTCTGTATATGTATGAGTCTGTTTCTGTTTTGTTATATATATTAGTTTCATTTTTTAGATTCCACATATAAGTGATAACATAGAGTAATTGTCTTTCTCTGTGTGACTTATTTCACTAAGCATAATACCCTCTAGGTCCATCCACATTTCTGCAAATGACTGAATTTCATTCTTCTTTATGGTTGAGTAATATTCCATTGCATATTACTCAGCTTCTTTATCCATTTATCTGTTTTTTTCTTAGAAAGTCAGTTTATTGCAAATCCATATGCTTTCTGCAAGAAGTGCATTATAAAGACAAAGATAGGTAAAATAATTGAAAAGTTATAACATGCAAACAGTAGCCACAAGAAAACTGGCATGTCTACGTTAATATCAGACAAAGTAGACTTCAAGGCAAAGAATTTTACAAGAGTATAAGAGGGACTATACATAATATTAAAAGAAACAATATTAAAAGAAACAATCATCAGGAAAACAAACATTCTAAATGTGCATGCATTTAATGAAAAGCACAAAAGTGAAAACAAAGAACACAACACCAGATGACTGCTAAATAACCCAACTGCAATGAATCTATTTGTTTTTTTCAGCACACATGTACCACTTGCCAGTATAAACCACATGTTGATCCATAAAGTAGGTCTCAAAAAAGTCAAATAATTGATACCTTATAAAATATATTCTCTGATCACAATGAAATTAAACTGGAAATCAATAAATATTAGATACCCAGAAAATCCCCAAATATTTAGATACCTATAAAAAAATACTTATAAATAACCCACGTGTCAAAGAAAAAATATCTCAAGAGAAATTTAAAATTTTCAAACTGAATGATAATAAAAGCATAATATACAAAAATTTGTAGGATGGAACTAGAGCAGCATGTAGAGAGAAATTTATGGCATTAAATGTTTGAAATGATATCCATTAATCTGTTGATGGGCACTTCCATATATTAGCTATTGTAAATAATGCTGCTATGAACATTGGGGCACATGTATCTTTTTGAATTAGTGTGTTCATTTTCTTCACATTGATACCCAACAGTGGAATTGCTAGATCATATGGCAATTCTATTTTTAGCTTTTTGAGTAATCTCCATACTGTTTTCCACAGTGGCTGCACCAATTTACAATCTCAACAGTTTACTAGGGTTCCCTTTTCTCCACATAATTGCCAACCTTTTTTACTTGTAGACTTTTTGACGGTGTGAGGTTATTTCTCATTGTGGTTTTGATGTGCATTTCTCTGATGATTAGTGATGTTGAGCATCTTATCATGTGCCTATTGGCCATCTGTACATCTTCTTTGGAAAAATGTCTATTCAGGTCTTCAGCCGAGTTTTTTGATTTTTTTTTTAATATCGTGTTGTATAAGTTGTTTATATATTTTGGATATTAATTTCTTATTGGTCATATCATTTGCAAATACTTCATCCCATTCAGTAGGCTGTCCTTTCATTTTATTGCTGTGCAAAAGGTTTCATTAGGTCTCATTTGTTTATTTATGCTTTTATTTCTTAGGAGACAGATCCAAAAAAAATATTGCTCCAATTTATGTCAAAGAGTGTTCTGCCTGTTTTCTTCTAGTTTTAAGGTTTTAGGTCTTACATTTAGGTCTTTAACCCACTTTGAGTTTATTTCATATATGGGGTCAGGAAATGTTCTATTCTCATTGTTTTATAGGTAGCTGTCCAATTTTCCCAACACACTTATTGAAAAGACTGTCTTTTCCCCATTGCATATTCTTGCTTCCTTTGTTGTAGATTAATTGACCATATGTGTGTGGGTTTATTTCTGGACTCTGTATTCTGTCCCACTGACCAATGTGTCTGTTTTAGTGCCAGTACCATGCAGTTTTGATTACTGTAGCTTTTTAGTATAGTCTGAAGTCAGGGAGCATGAGACCTCCAGCTTTGTTCTTTTTTCTCAAGATTTGGCATATAATTTGTTTTAAGATTTTTTTTCTAGTTCTGTGAAAAATATCATGGGTATTTTGATAGGGATTACATTCAATCTGTAGATTACTCTGGGTAGCATGAACATTTTAACAATATTAATTCTTTTAATCCAAGAACATGGGACATCTTTCCATTTCCTTGTATCATTTTCAAATTTCTTCATGAATGTTTTATAGTTCTTAGAGTATGGGTCTTCCTCCTCCTTGGTTAAGATTATTCCTGGCTATTTTATTCTTTTGCTTACAATTGTAAATGGGATTGTTTCCTTATTTTTTCTGATAGTTCATTATTAGTATATAGGAAAGCAACAAATTTCTGTATATAAATCTTGTATTCTGAAACTCTACCAAATTCATTTATTAGCACTAATAGTTTTTGGTGGATATATTAGAGTTTTCTATATAAAGTATCAGGTCATCTGCAAATAGTGACAGTTTTACTTTTTCCCTTCCAATTTGGATGCCTTTTATTTCTTTTTCTTGTCTGATTGCTGTAGCTGTTGCTAAATAAATAACTATGTTTAAATAGAAGTGGCAAGAGTGGGCATCCTTGTCTTGTTCCTGATTTTAGAGGAAAAACTTTCAATTTCACAATTGAGTATGAAGTTAGCTGTGGGTTTGCCATAAATGGCCTTTATTATGTTGAAATATGTACCAACATATATGAGATATATACCTCTATACCAACTTTAATGAGAGTTTTTGTCATGAATGGAAGGTAAATTTTGTCAGATGCTTTTTCTGCATCTTTTGTGGTGATAATGTGGTTATTCTTCCTTGTGTTAATGTGGTGTATCACATTGATTGATTTATGAATATTGAAGCATCCTTGCATCCCTGAAATAAATCCCACTTGATAATGGTGTATGATCCTTTTTATATATTGTTGAATTCGTTTTGCTAATATTTTGCTGAGATTTTTGCATCTATATTCATCAAATATATTGCCTGTAATTTTCTTTTTTGTGGTGTCTTTGTCTGGTTTTGGTATCAGGGTCATGGTGACCTCATAGAATGAACTTGGGAGTGCCCTGTACTCTGAAATTTTTTGGAATAATTTGAGGAGGGTAGGTATTTATCTATTTGGTAGCATTCCCCTGTGAAGCTGTCTGCTGGAAGTTATTTTAAATTACAAATTTAATTTCACCACTAGTGATTGGAATGTTCAGATTGTCTGTTTCTTCCTGATTCAATTTTGGAAGGTTGTATGTCTCTAAAAATTTGTCAACTTCTAGGTTGTCCAATTTATTGGCATATAACTCTTTGTGGTATTCTCTTATGATATTTGTATCTCTGTGGTATTGGTTGTTATTTCTCTGCTTCCATTTCTTATTTTATTTATTTGGGTCCTCTCTCTATTTTCCTTATGAGCCTGGCTAAAGGCTTATCAATTTTTTTTACCTTTTCAAAAAACAGTTATGGATTTCAATGGTCTTTTCTCTCTCTCTTTTTTTTTTTTTGTCTCTCTTTTATTTATTTCCTCTCTGATATTTATTATTGCCTTCCTTCTGCTGACTTTGGGCTGTGTTTGTTCTTTTTCTAAGTTGTTGAGGTGTAGGTCAGATTGTTTACTTGAGATCTTTCTTCTTGATATAGGCATTTATCCCTATGAACTTCCCTCTCAGAACTACATTTACAGCATCCTATAAGTTTTGGTATTTTTATTTCCATTTTCATTTGTCTCAAGATATTTTTTAATTTCCATTTTGATTTTTTCTTTGACACACTGGTTGTTCAGTAGCATGTTTAATTTCCACATACCTATGGAATTTTCAGTTTTTCTTCTTGTAATTGATTTCTGGTTTCATGTCTTTGTGGTCAGAAAAGATGTTTGATATCAATTCAATCTTCTTAAATTTATTAACTTGTTCTTGGCCTACATATGATCTATCCTGGGAGATGTTCCATCTTGAGAAGAAAGTGTATTCTGCTGCTGTTACATGGAATGTAATATAAATTTCCGTTGAGTCCATCAGGTTTAATGTCATTTAAATATAATGTTTCTTTGCTGATTTTCTGTCTGGATGATTTATACACTGCTGAAAGTGCGGTTTTGAAATCCCCTACCATTACTGTATTGTTTGTTTCTCCCTTCAGCTCTGTTAATCTTTGCTTTATATATTCTGGTGCTCCTATGTTAGGGACATAAATATTTACAAATATTATGTTCTCTTGTTGGATTTACCTCTTTATCATTATATATTGACCATCTGTCTCTTTTTACAGTCTCTGACTAAAAATACATTTTGTCTAATATAAGTATACCTACCTCTGCTTTCTTTTAGTTTCCATTTGCATGGAATATATTTTTTTCATTCATTTCCTTCACTGTGTATGTGCCCTTAAAGCTGATATGAGTCTCTTGTAGGCAGCATAGAGTTGGCTCTTTTTTTTTTTTCCCATTCAGACACTCTATGTCTTTTGATTGAAGAATTTAGTCAATTTACATTTAAAGTAATTATTGTTAAGTATGGACTTACTATTGTCATTTTATTTATTTTCTGACTGTTTTGTAATTCCTTTGTGCCTTTCTTCTCTGTATCTCTTCCTTTGTGATTTGATGGCTTTCTGTAGTGTTATGCTTTGATTTCTTTCTCTTTACTTTTTTTTTTTTTTTTTTTGCAGTACATGGGCCTCTCACTGTTGTGGCCTCTCCCGTTGCGGAGCACAGGCTCCGGACGCGCAGGCTCAGCGGCCATGGCTCATGGGCCCAGTCGCTCTGCGGCATGTGGGATCTTCCCAGACCGGGGCACTAACCCGTGTCCCCTGCATCGGCAGGCGGACTCTCAACCACTGCACCACCAGGGAAGCCCTCTCTTTACATTTTGTACATCTGTTATAGGTATTTGTGCTGTGGTTACCACAAGGCTTGTATAAAACATCTTGTACTTATAATAGTCTATTTTAAACTCATAACAGTTTAAGATTGAGCATGTACTAAGGCTCTGTATTTTCACACTCTCCCACCCATATGTTTTGTTTTTGAAATCACAATTCACACCTTTATTATATCCATTAACAAATTATTGTAGTTATAGTTATTTATATTACTTTTATCTTTTAAACTTCATACTAGATTTATAAGTGATTTATCTATCACCATTACAACATTAGAGTATTCTGAATTTAATTATATATTTATCTTTTCCAGTGAGATTGATACTTTTATATGCTTTTCTGTTACTAATTTGCACCCTTTTATTTCAGGTTGAGAAAGTCCCTTTAACATTTATTATGAGGCTGTTCTTGTGGTGATGAATTTCTTCCACTTTTACTTATCTGGAAAACTTTTCATTTCTCCTTAAATTCTCAAGGACAACTTTGTTGGATACAATATTCTTTTTTTTTTTTTTTGCAGTACGCGGGCCTCTCACTGTTGCAACCTCTCCCGTTGCGGAGCACAGGCTCCGGACACGCAGGCTTAGTGGCCATGGCTCATGGGCCCAGCCGCTCCGCGGCATGTGGGATCTTCCCAGACCAGGGCACGAACCTGTGTCCCCTGCATCGGCAGGCAGACTCTCAACCACTGCGCCACCAGGGAAGCCCGGATACAATATTCTTGATCAGCCATTGAATATATCATGCCACTCCTTTCTGCCCTGCAAAGTTTCTGCTGAAAAATCTGCTGCTAGTCTTATGAGGGTTCCCTTATACATAATACATTGCTTTTCTCTTTCTGCTATTAAGTGTTTCTCCTTGTCTTTAACTTTTTACCATTCAGTTATGATGTATTTTGGTATAAGTCTCTTTGGATTAATCTAACTGGAACTCTCTGGGAATCCTGGATCTGGATGTCTGTTTTCTTCCCCAGGTTAGGGAAGTTTTCAGCTATCATTTCTTTGAATAAGCTTTCTGTCCCTTTCTCGACTTTTTCCTTTCTGGGACCCCTATAATGTGAATATTGACCCACTTGATGGTGTTCCACAAATCCCTTAATTTTCTTTGTTCTTTCCCATTCTTTTTTCTCTTTACTCATTGCGTGAATTGCTTTTAGTTCACTGATCCTTTCTTCTGCTTGATCTAGCCTGATGTTGGACCACTCTGTTGAATTTTTCATATCAGTTATTGTATTCTTCAGCTCTGTGATTTTGTTTTCTTCTTTTATATATTTTCTATTTCTTTGTTGAGATTCTCACTTTATTCATGCATTGTTCTCCTGATCTCAGCGAGCATCTTTATGATCATTATTTTTAACTCTTTTCCAGGTAAATCACTTATCTCCCTTTCATTAAGGTCTGTTTCTGGAGCTTTATCTTATTCTTTTGTTTATAACATATTCTGGTTCCTTCATCTTCTTTATTCTCTCTTGATTTCTGTGCATTAGAGAAAACAGGTACCTCTTCCAGTCTTGACAGAGTGGTTTTATGTAGAAAATGAATCATGTTGTTCATGCCAGCCCTAGCTCTTGGTTGTTTCTCAAACTTTTTTGCCCAAGCCACCTATTTGTTCTCAGAGGCTCCCAACAGATGTGGGTGTGTCAAGATCTGTCAGTGTCCCAAAGGGAAGGATCTCAGTTAGCACCTAGAAGCATGCTGATTGGAAGCTGGAACCTCAGGAAGCAGCTGTTAAAGTGTGTATGTAGACCTCTTTCAAGGAAAGACTGGGAGCTGGGCATTTTTGTCTGCTCCCCCTGCACTGGGCCCTGGGGAGATAGCTGGTTAAGAACTGTTTCTTTGTTTGCTACCGTCTGTGGTAACATGAACACAAGCCCTGCTTTCCACCAGAAGCAGGTGATAAAAGGCACCTGGGTGGCAGCCACAAAAGCCAGGGTGACAGACATGTGTTCAAACTCATTCCAGGTAGACACTGGTAACCTGGAGCAAGCCAGAGGGAGAACATGGAGATGACGCTTGCTAACATCCCTGGCCTCCAGGGAGGATCACAGTCTGCTAGATGTCTGCTAAATTAGAAGCCTGACACTTGGGCAGCACCTTTTAAATCAGGCAAATAGACCTCTTTTAGGGAAA